>NC_056749.1:398422307-398467936 GCF_019279795.1 Protopterus annectens
TTATGACATTCTGAATCTACTGAAAAGATACGTTATAGCAGAGCATAACAGCAGTATTTAATGCTGCTTGTGCCCATTGTAAAAGTGGTTGTCAAGTTATAAAGAACTAATCAGTAAATTCTACTCCTTTAATTTTCTTTGGAATATCTTCTGTTTGAAGTCTTTGAAGTAAAACCTGTTTCTTTAGTGCATATTTTATAAGTCAAAATATTTGCAAGTCCCCCTTATGTAGAATCATGTAAAGACCCCCGTCCCAGAAAACAGGGATACCTATTTCCTACTTGATGTAGTTCAGGTGTTTTCCCTGGCAATCTGGTTATTTTGGGTTTGTTATTAAACTACTACTAAGCAAAACTTCTTTAGTTGAAATCCCATTTTCTCAAATCCCAATGTAATACAAACCTCCCTTTCACCAATATGGTGTGATCTTATAGTTAGTGTATGTAAAGAATAATGGGTATAGGGGTGAAGCTCCCCACTGCACCCAGGGTAAACCCAATATGTTTCACTTGGGTGAATATAAGAGTCCCATTAGATCAGGATTTGCCAAAATGCTGTTTTCAGCCTAATATGTTTCACCAGGACATAGTAAGATTCTTTGGCATAGTTTTTACACAGTGGCATATATTCTGTGTTAGAACTCTGGGTAATTTAGAAACAATTAGGAAATAATTCTGGTTCTTGCCTTGTTAGGGGCATTGATTGCTTGTGTCATTTTGACAGAGTAATCAGCCAGAAATGTATATTTTCAAAATACATAGATATTACTAAAAATAAGTGTATGATTTCGAAATACATAGATGTTACTAAAATATACCGTTTCATTTTGCAACCAAGGCACTTAAGGATAAGTGCTCCAATCGTAAGAATAGACCTTCATAGCTGGTGGAACCTGTTTGTGCATTATGTTATAAATTGCCCTAAGATGAGTCATTACACTGCAGGTAAGTCAGGTACAGCTGTGCAGAGTTTAGTGTTAGATCATGTGATGGGTTCTGCAAATTGATGGAAAGTTTGTTAACAGTACAAGGTGCATTCAGTGGCTGTAGTGTATATTAACTAAGAAGCATTTTGTTTTAACATTATTTTTAATGCTAGCTTGTTCCCTGCTTTCTTTGAGTGTCCAGGGACAGGGTTTAACTTTATCCTGTCAGTTACCTTCTGCAAGTTTACACCTTCACACCTTTTCCCTGATCCTAAAGTCTTTACCCTGCAGTATCTAGCACCTTGTCCTCTTCTTACGGTGAGGTGCTACTACATCTGAATGCTGTAGCTTCAGCAGAGTACTTTTGCCCCTGTTTCTTGTAGTAGGGTCCCAAACTTATGCATGCAAAATAATCAGTCCCACCTTCTCACGATACTGCTCTTCTGCTGTCAGCTGTGTTTTCTTTGAGAGAAACAGTACATCAGCACTGCATTTTTGTATCTTTGACATTGCCATAACATTTCATTTGTCTCTCATAAATCTGATTTTTGTGCCCAGACAATGAAGACTATAGTCCTCAAACAGTGTCCAACAATATAATACTGAACTTCTAATTAATTGCAAAATCAGTATTACTGGGATTCCTATTATTGTCCTAGTTCTCACATTATTTGTTGTTGTGTCTTTCGGCTTTTCCTGGTTAGGGGTCGCCACAGTGGAACTCCGGTCCGCTAATGATTGGCAATTGATTTTTACATGCTGAGTTGCCAGCCCTAACACACAACCTCCAACGAAGGTACGCCCATTCACGCATGTCTCCACGCAGAAGATGCTCTAGTTGAGAGTCGAACCAGTCGGCGTCTTATTGTGAGGCAACAATGCTACCGGAGCACCACCACCGCAGATTGATAATACCAATAATTATAAAAATATTCCAGATTTGGATGCTTTTCCCTTGATTATTGAGTGAAGGCATTTGAAAGATCTTGTGTAGTGTATCAGCAGCCTTCATTGAAATAACCATTATGTCATTAAATGTTTAGTGAGGTAAGATGGTCCTCGCACTTGGGTTGCCCTCATTACAGGAGATTGCTGCACCATAGTTTTCTTACTATTTGGACTTCCAGACTCTTTGAAGCTTAGCTGTTAGCATTTAACATAAAGGATAGTAAGAAGTATTCCAGTGTCTTCCAGGAAACTATACTTCTCAAGGTGTTTAGATTTCATAGATTAGTACTAGGCTAACTGTCCTTGGGGGCCATTTTAAGCCTAGCCAATTACCCCATGTGAGACTCAAACACTGCACTTTGAATTTTTAAGGTAAGCACCTTAACCATTATGCCAACCTCCCACCCCTCCTCCTTATTTAGGAATAAGTGTAACATCTGGAGTACAAGCTGAAAGGCTATAATAGTTCCTTCTCACCTCGAGAAGTTTCCTTGTCATTTTTTTACAGGGTATTATGCTTTTTTGTAGTACGTGGCTTTTCCTAATTCTATATATGTTTTTTTTGTCTGAGGAAGACGTGCTGAAGCAATAACAAAAAAAAAAAAATCTGAAGCAGAAATTCTTTTACAAGTAGCTTTCATTTTCTCTTGGCGTCTCCATTACTATTTGCATTGCTGAGATATGTAGCATGTGCTTAATTGATTTTACTGTACTTCCTTATAGCAGCCCCCATGATAGTGTCTGTGGTTGCCACAGTAAGGAAGTACCATGATCGTTATACTGGACCACAAAATCTGCAAATGTCAGTTGTGTATTTTTAGCACCCATGCTGACATTGATGCCTGATTTATACTTTGCTTTCAAAGCTCCCCTCTTGCTATACAGGAAGGGTGATAACAACAGGAATACCCAAACCACCAGAATTCTGCACAGTTTTAGCTAAACCCACACGCTTTGTCCGATTCAGAAGTGTTTCTATGCATTTAATGATGTTAAAGAAGACAAGAGTTTGCAAAGAAATAAGTTAATAAAAGTTTGCTGCTTATTTTGTGTTCGTAATAAGCTACCGAAAGCACCTCTTTGCAGTCCACTGTTCATATGTCTGTCACACTGTTTGTAGTAGCTTAAGCTGAGTTATGTGAATAGGCAAACTGTATGCAAGAGCTTAAACAAGTTCTGTTGACCATGGTTGTGTAGGACGAGGGCGTAGCTAGGCATACTCCGTGCACTCAGATGAGTAAATATTTTCTATACAGCTCTCATAAGACTCAAATGAGCACAGATCACAGAATGTTCACAGTTGTCTGCAACCATTGTATAGGACTATACAAAACAAAGCATTAGTGTTTTGACATTTGTTCTACTTCTGTTTTAAGGCCTCTTTCGTGGGGGCCATTATAATAAGGAAGTACCGATTTTACTTGTTACAGTGCATTGATTATTTATGTTTTATGACAGTCTGCAAAATAACTTGCCTGTTTTGTTGTTCTATTTATATGCCACATAGCTTGTAATGCTTATGTGCTTACACAGGCTGAATAACATAACATTGTAAGTCAGCCAAGGCTTGTCCTGGACCAGACACTAGCTTCATAAGAAATGAAAGTGCCAACAAAAATGAACCCTATTTACAAAAGTAAGCATGTCTGCTTTATATTTTTAAGTGAAACACTAATAATTAAACCACTTTACGCATAACATGAAAAAGATGGTGGAGGAGTTAAATGCTTTAAGCATCTGTAACACCCAAAAATGTGCTTCCTTTCTTTTTTTTTTCCAAACTTGTATATAAAATATTAAATCAGTATGCTATAAGGAATAATAGCACCTGATGTAACAATTAATAGAATATCCTTGATATGTAAGAGTAACAAGCCAACCTTTACTACTGAAGTCATGTTTCTTACTCTATAATTATAATTTCCTGGTAAGTACAGCTATTCTGGTTATTGTCCTCTGCCTTTTGCTGTGCTACCTATATAGGCAACATTTTTGTGAGCTGTGTGATATAGGTGGGATAGTTTAACAAAGTTGTTAGCTTGCCGATTTTCTCATTGAACGCTTTTATTTTTGTAGCTTAAATTTGCTTTTCCCTTTCCTTGCTCTTCAGTGTTTTCTCTGTGCATATCTTATTTATATGGCCCCTGTCTTTATTATTCATCTTTTGCACAAGCAACACATTTGCAGTACACATTATTTATTTTAACTTCACTTTGAAGAAGAAACATCTTGCTGTTATGATTTGATAGTTCTGCCCTGTGGTATGAAGCATGTGCTTTTTGTTCCATCTCTTTAGTAGTTATAATCTTGTGGTTTGAAGCTAGGCGTGAGATTTTGTTTCTTAAAACTTTCTTTTATTGATGAGACCAGGAATCAAATCGGATAAACCTGTCAGTCCAACTTGCAAGTGCTTTGATAAGTAGAGTTCAGTTGTTTTCCTACATGGTACATGTAGTGGCATAACTTCACTGTTTTGTGTAATATTGCTTTTCTTATGTGATGAATTAGTTTTATTTGCTGACAGTCTACTAAATGTTACATGTAGTGCAGTAGTTTGTTGTTATTCTTTTCATCTAGACATCGGAGCTTCATGAAAGGCTTCTAGCTTGAAGTTCTACAGTTTTTTTGAAATTGTTGGCAAATGGCTCCTCATAAATTCTTTGTGTTGTGGACTATTGTGTTACTGAGCATTCCCTATAGCATAATTGTAATTTGCTAACAAATATGCAAACGTTTTTCCCCTAGTGTTGTTATTTTATGTTTCTTTCTTTCCTTTCAACTGTTGCAGCCTGAGGCTAGTTTGGCAAGTTATGTACCAGTCTTCACCTAAGAATAAAGAACTTGTCATGGCTATTAGTTTAGATTTAGAATGCATAGTCAGCAAAATTAAGGTTAAAATACTTTCCACACTTGGCACCTACCTTAACTAACCTCCTCCATCCCATAGTGCTCTTTTTAAGTTTTTGTTTACACAAGATAGGAATCTGGGTGGAATAGCAATGATCTCTAGTCTGGGATGAGTCTCAAATAACTGCATTAATAATAAAATTATAAAAAGATTACTTAAAGCAACATTTTGATATACAGGCAATTTAATATGTACTTCAAAGCTAAATATTTTAATATTTGTGCATCATTCTCAAAAATGACTAAACTAAATTCATGCATAAACTCATGTTTGGCCATAGTAACTGCCAATATGTACTTAATAAAATATATTAATATTTATAATGCAGCATTTTCAAAACTGACAAGGAAGAAGAATTTATTGCACTTGAGGGGCCAGGTAGAAAGGTTTTTACTTGTTAACAAGGTGGAACAGTTGCGAGTAGGTTCTTTATGCATCATGCACTTGCAAGTTTACCAAGCAATGTTAGGTCATACGGGATATGAGACATGCATATGAAACAGTAATATTATTCCCTGTATTGTTTTCTCAGTGGTTTGAGCTGGTTCAGTTTTGCACTTCTGTAGGTGTCCACAGATATTTCTGCTTTTTCTCTTGAACTTCTGATGAGGTATTCTTGCAAAGTGGCGCTGTCTTCCATCATTTCCTGCCTTACTGCATAATGCCAGAAATTAGAGTTACATGCTTCTTAATGTATAAAATATACAGTTAGCATTGAGGGTTAGGCCCTGGCTTATCGACCTACTTTCTGTTTTAAGGGGGGTACGATTTGAAATGCACCCCTCCTTTTAGTTTAACTTTTTTTTAAAGACTTAAGGTAAGACTTAAGGTGATATGTTAAGAAGATTCCTAGTGTATAGTGGTGGTGCAGAGGACCATCACTCTGCTAAGAAGCATGGTGTGTGCCAAGGGCAAAGGGTTCATAATTCCCCTTTTCTTAAGCTTGTTCATCTTTTTTCCCCCAAGACTTAAGGTACTATGTAAGAGTATCCGTGGTGTCTTGAGGTAGGACAGTAGGACAGTGGGGCTAAACCTTTGCTAAAGAGCTATTTAGGAATGATGACAGTACAGGACTTGAATCTTTTCAGGGCCTTTAGGACATGATGTAGAGATTATCTGTGAAGTGGAGTGCTTCCCATTCCCTAAATGTTACAAATTTGCTTGTTAGTCTTGAGGGGATTGTGGAGGTATAACAGCACCCCCCCCCATATGCATTTACAGACCCCACCAGATCTGACTCCTGTATACTCACACACATACACACACACACACACACACACACATACACACACACACACACACACACACACACACACACACACATATACATACACACACACACACACACACACACACACACACACACACACACACACACACACACACACACACTGCCTATTTCCCAACTTGAATCCTTGTTGACCCACAGGCACACACTCCTGAGACCACTCATTCCTCTGCATGTACTCACATATGCAGCCACACATATACACACATCACCTCCACCAATATTTTGTTGTTGACTTCCCTGGTACTTACCTGAAATGCATTTTCACCCACTGAAAGTAATAGGTGAATGCAAGCTTCTGGCAATGTTAAGTACTTTTCCCAGCTGAGTAAATGCCTTACTGCAGGTATATTTCTGTGTTGGGGGGGGGGGGCACATGACTAATTCGTAGAGACCACTATCCGAGAATGCCTTATTAACATTTGTGGTGGGCTGCAGAGACGGCCCACTCTGTGCTGCACCACGTTGTGGCACAGCACTACAGTAGAGATATGTCTGAATTGGAAATGGACCCTTCAAGGGCTAAAATGGGCTTATACCTGGCAGTAACAAATCTGAATTCCACAACGCTTCATTCATCCAGAATTGTACTTTATGCTGTTGAGGTCTTCTACTTTAAATCTCTTTTTGGAGTTATTTCCTTTAAAAGTACTGCCGGTCTCCCTTCTAGTTCAGGTCCAGTTGTAAGATGAAAAAGGAACTCCGAAAACACATTTCTTAGCTGAGGTGGATCTTGTTTGCAAGATTAGTGAGCTCTTTGCTTTTTAATAACGATCCTACATTTTCCTACAATATATAATATTGATAGATATTTCTGTATAGATATATACCCACAGAGCACTCTATCTGTATGTGTGTGTGCGTGTGTGTGTGTGTGTGTGTGTGTGTGTGTGTGTGTGAGTGAGTGTGTGTGTGTGTGTATGTGTGTGTGTCTCTCTCTCTCTCTCTCTATATATATATATATATATATATATATATATATATATATATATATATATGCACACACACACACACAGACACACACACACACACACACACACACACACACACACATGTAGTTCTACCTTAGAAATTCATAAAGATAAGATTATGTTCAAATAATTGAATGCTGTATGCCTGAAACAACAAAAGACATGCAATGCACCTGTTTTTGCAGGAGGCAAGTCCCTCTGTACCCCTCACTCCTCCTTGGCTGTTTATCTATTGCATCTCCGAGTTCACACTACATTGGTGTATTACCTCCTCAATCGCCAGTGTTGTGCAATCCCACACGGTTCAGATTCCAGCAAAAAGAAACACTGGGCTCAGTCTTCTAGGATTTGAGTATTTGTCATTTTGAGCTTGTAAGATAAAACCCCATAAATATAGCATGTTTTTCAGGACTTCCAGGTGTATAACTGTTGTACATTCTTGGTGAAAAAAGCCACTCAAAATATTTACTGATGCGATATTGAAAGCCTTTCCTGGCTTCTTGATTGGGTTAATCCTTTCATATGTTGGAATTTCTGAGAAATCCCATGATAAGGAATGTACCCCCACCATTCATGTTATATTGAAATGTCACATTCTGAATATTTTGGTGCTGTCATCCCCAAGCCATTTGTTATGTTTTGCTACTGAATTATACTTGATATCTTTGGTGAAATTTATGTATTCATATTCACATACCTTATAAGCAAACAGTTCTGCTTTTAAGTGAGTAACATCCACTTACAAGTACATTAAGTGAAACAAACTGATAAAAGCTTCAGCTTAGCCAAAAAAAAAAATTTTTTTTGCAGGCGCCCGCCAAAAAAAATTTTTGCAGGCCCCCATCACCAAACAGTTTTGAAGAGTTTTACTCAGTGCACCGTTTTTATGTAAACATTAACTTCAGAATCACACAACCAGAGATAAAAATTAAAAGCCATATGTAATTCGAATCACTGCCAGCACACAACTAGAAACCACATCAGCACAGATTCCCAATGGATAACAGCAGTTATGCTGTTGACGAATGGATAAGTGTACTGTAATTTGGTGAAACCTTGTCCACTGCACACTGTATCAAAAGTAGGGATGCCTAAAGTGTCAAGAGATTTAACCCTGACATTTGTCACCATAGGACTTTTTCTGACCAAAAGTTGACTGCCCATGAGAGTTCCTTGTGAGGAGTCTGGCATGAAGGTTCACTTTAGTGCCACTGACAAAGGTTAGATCAGTGGTTTGCACATGGTGAGGCTCCCTGGGGGTGGTCCAATCAGTTCTGAAAATGTAATTTTAGGTTAACTGTTCAGTGTGAAATGTATATGGGATCAGGCAAACTGCTGAAGGATTCTATGAATGCCTTTAAGTGAAAAGTAGAAATGCAAGAATAAAATGCTAAGTCAAATGTCAGTTTATTTCTGTAGTCTGCAGCATATGCATTGTGGTATGGGGAGGCCAAAGAACTTTTTTTTGTAATGTTTAGTGGTGGCTCAATCACTTTTCTATGGTTCTAACATAGACTCATTGTGACAATTGCCTGTGTTGAGAACATTATTGAACAGATACCTGTTTGGAAGATAGATCGAGAAAAAGGAATCCTGTAGGTATGTCTAATGTTAAACCAGCTCTATAGCATTTGCAAGTAATGAACTTGTCTACATTTGTTGTCTGCCTCCTCAGGAATGTTTCTTTGGGTTGATGCCGCCCAGCCTTAGATGAAGTGATTGGCTGATGCTTTTGCTGCCAAACCGAATGATCCAAGGGAGTGGCCTTTTGAGTTACTTAGTCACAGACTGGTGCAGCACAATCCTAGCCATAATCCTGGATATGGGTTCACTGGTGTGTTCTACACCAGGGCTTGTGGCTGAAGGCCTAGACATCAAGCAAATCATTGGTGTCTGTTTGGGGCCAAAGTCGTGAGTAGAGGAATGCACCCTTAAGCAATACAGCTTGAAGTCAGCAGAGCCCCTAGCGCAAATCTTTCTTTCTTGCACACCATTCTTTGCTGACACAGTCTTGTGCATTAATCCCCTGTTACCTGACACCCAGAGCACACGAGGTATATACTCACCATTGCACGAGACCATGGTGTTAACTGACACATGGTCTTACACAAGGGTGAGTGTGTAAGAACATGTGTTGGCTTACACATGCTTTATAGTGGGAGCCAGGGGACTTGCAGTCAGCTACTTTGAAGAGGGGGAGGATGCAGAGGTGGTTGTCTCTGAAATATACGTGGATAAGTAGTTCTCCCCCTTCCTCGTACACTGTGGATGATCCCTCTTTGGAGTTACCATTAGGCATATGAAGAACAATGTGGACTATCTTTTCTTAGACACCACCCTCACAGAAATGACAAACAGCTTATGAGTACTAGAAGTCTAAAGAGCTTTAAGGCTTGCCCAGTGTCTAATTATCCAGGATGCTGTGTGTGCAGGCAGACTGGAGCCCTCAGGTCTGCTCTCCCTGCCCATATGTCCTTTACAATCCCTTGCTTAGTGGTTACCGACATAAACCAGGTATCTTTTTTGCCAGGTCCTGTATGATTTTTTCAGGCCAGCATATATGACAGTGATAGCGTTGCAAGGAATCTAAGGCTTTGGACATTGTTCGTAAGAGAGTGAGCTCCTGTGTCACACAGAATTGTAGATATCTCAACTAGTTATCTGACCTGTCTAGGTTCCAGTTATCAGGGATATTGTAATTAAAAATCTTGAAGACTTTTATCAGTCTGGCCTTAAAGAAAACCTTGTTTAGACGTTGTCTGTAGATTCTAAGTTGGACTGCCATGTTACCAGATCTGTTACTGGGGTCACAGGCTGAGGCATGTGCTTGTGTTCGATGGCAAGGTGGAAATGGTCCTCTCACAAGGAGCATCTCCCAGTGAGGTGGGGCATTCTCGTGTTTCTTTAGTATATAACAAAACAAACTTGGTAAAAGAGCACAACCAAGAAGAGAAGGGCATGGAATGCTGGTTGATCACTACCAAAGACAACCAAAAACAAATGTAAATACCACTGTTAAGTGAAAGCAAACTGTTCCACTTTGGGTGATGTACAAATCACTCACTGTTGGCTTTGTGAATGATTCACTGTTTAGTAAAAAAAAAAAAAACATAAGCACTTTCTTCTCAGATATAAATCCATAAGATATAATGATAGAAACAACACAAAGATTCAGCACAGCACCTGTAGAAATGTTTAATAAAACCAAGTAAGTGCTTTCACGATTTACAAATCGCTTCATCAGACATATAACCAATATAAGAATACACACATTTTAAACTAAAAACATCCAATCAAAGCATACAATTCCACAGATTCTAGGAATACATTTAAGTATTTAAAGTGTCAGCACCC
This sequence comes from Protopterus annectens, assembly GCF_019279795.1. Lineage (NCBI taxonomy): Eukaryota > Metazoa > Chordata > Ceratodontiformes > Protopteridae > Protopterus > Protopterus annectens. The sequence continues at coordinate 398,432,702 of NC_056749.1, forward strand.
TACTCAAGAAAATAATAATAATTAATGCTTTAGAGGTCGTGCATCAAAAAAGATTTCAAGGAGACTTTATCATTAATACCAGGAACCTTATCTGCTTTGAAATAAAGTATCCATTTTTGTTCAGATGCCTCAGTCTTATTCCTAAAACCACCACCCCAACATTAACATCCACAAGTTCCAACACAAAAAATCCAAATTCATGTTTTGGGCCAGCCTGCTGAACATGTTTCGCTATGGCACTGGTAACTTTAACATTCCTAATATCAATGTTATTTTCAAGAATATGCCCCCTAAGGGTACGATTGGTCTTACTAATATAATAAGCTGCACAGCTAGTACAAAAACTTTAACAAACTAAATTTGTAGCGGCAGAATGAGCATAAAAAAGACAATAATTAAGTGTAAGATGTATAAATTGTGTGTCAGTATGAATATATTTACAGGCACTACAATGTATACAGGAGTAGAATCCATACCTTTGAGAAGTAACTACCGAAGTGTTCTGTGTTTTATAACATAGTTGCCTTTTAAGTGATAAATTGCTCTTAAAAGAGAAACTAGGTTCCTCAGTTACCATGTCTTTCAGATCTTCACTAGCATATAAAATTTTCCAGTTATTATTAATAATGTTACAAAAAAGGCTAATATCACTAGAAAAAGTCAGAGGGTATCTAATGCATTTCTTAGGCTGTAGTTCATTGGCAGATGAAGATATGGGTAGAACTTCTGAGAAATAGGGCTTTTACCCTTATTCTCTCTCTTTCTTTCATAACCGAGTTCATACAGAAATCAATCTCATGTTCACTGTAGCCCCTACCCATAAAATCATGTTTAAGATTATCAAATGCAGCTCGTATCTGCTGGTCATCACTATGTAATCTCATGATCCTGAGAAATTGCCCTTTCAGGACATTCTTTGAAACATGTCAGGAGTGCATACTGTTCTTATGTAGGAATGAATTCCTTTTAACCTCTTTTTTTTATAGAGACTAGTTCTAATAGATCCCATATTTGTCTTTTGACCCTTCACATCCAAAAAATCAATTTGTTGCAGAGAACAGTGAAATGAAAACTTTAAAAAAGAAGTCGTAGTATGTAAATATTCAGTGAACTGCAATAATACATCTTCTGTACCACTTCATAAAAGAAATGTCATCCAGAAAGCTTTTATACCAAGTAATAAATGAATAGAAATCATTGTTGGACAGTACTAAATCATTTTTTCATTTAGCTAGTGCTAGGTTGGCATAGCTATTTGCACAAGCTGTGCCCATAGCCACGCCAACCTTTTGCAGATAATCGTTTCCAAACAAGATGATGTTCTCTAAAATAATTTCAAGTAAACTACATAAAAGATTAATCTTGTGACTTATAAAGAATCCACCTTCAGTCAGAAATTCCCTCCTGATGTTTTCTATTCCCCATTCATTAGGGATAACTGTAAAAAGTGACCCTATATCCAAAGTGACAAAATAATATTTTGTAAAGTCCAGATGCAAGGTGTCCCAAATATTTTTCCAAAAAAGTTTTCTTGTCTTTCAAGACTGTACCCACTTTGTCCAATATAGGTTGTAAGGTTTTCTCAACATAGGAAGAAATAGGTTTGGTAACCCACCCTCTGCCAGAAAGTATTGGGCGCATGGGTGACCAGAGATTTTTGAACTTTGGGAAGCCCATAGATAATTGGAATGGTAGGGTGTTCAATACTAAAATATTTAAAAAGATGTTCTGAAATAACATTTGACATCAAAAAATCAAGAATAAAACTTTCTCAACAATGGCTTGAACTGTGGCCTTACTAAATATCATAAGTGTAACTCTGTTGCTAAGTAAATCATTCATGCATTTAATATAAAAATCTTTATCTGATAATACAGGTCCTCCCCCTTTATCAGTGGTGTGGATTTCAATAGAAGTTCAACAATTGCTTCACATTCTGCTGTACTCAAATTGTAAAAAGTAAGTTTCTGTTAATTCTCAAATATTTTCCTAATTTTATTCTCACACACTCAAGTAAAAGCTTTAACAGAGGGATGTGTTTTAGGTGTAAGCGCACTGGTTTTACTGAAACAGTTCATATGATTCTCTGTGCTAGTATTTGGAAATATTGCAGATAATGTCAAATTCCTAGCAAACAATTTTAAATTAAGAAGTACATCTACTAAATCTGACCTCTTAGATGGCACAAAAGATCATCCTTTATTTAAGAGTGAGGTCTGTGCATCTATCAATTCAAACAAAGAAAGATTAATGACCAAGTTGTTTGCAAACCGCTGCGGGTATTCCTGAACACTCCTCTGCTTTCTGCTACCTGCACTTGACAAACACGCCCTCTTCTCATTTGGCTCCTCCACCTGCCATCCCTGAGTATTGTATTCATTGGTAAGGGTTCTGGTAACTGAAAACGGGGCTGACTATAGGCACCAGAACTTGTAGCGGAGCTAGAAGAAATTGCTCATATCTCCGTAGAGATCAAACCTGCCGTTAAAGTGGAAGGAGTTGTTGGAAGTGGTTACAGTCAGCTCCTATATGATTTCTTCAGCCCAGCATATATGACAGTGATAGCATTGCAAGGATTTGGACAGTGTTTATAAGAGAGTTAGCTCCTGTGTCACATAAAGTTGTAGGTATCTCAATTAGTCAACTGACCTGTCCAAGTTCCAGTTCTCAGGGATAATGTAATTAAAAATCTTGAAGACTTATCAGTCTGGGCTTAAAGAAAACCTTGTTTAGACCTTGTCTGTAGATTCTAAGTTGGACTGCCATGTTACCAGATGTGTTACTGGGGTGACAGGCTGAGGCATGTGCTTGTGTGGGATGGCACGGTCGAAATGGAGTGTCTTCCAGTGAGGTGGGGCATTCTTGTGTTTCTTTAGCATATAACAAAACAAACTTGGTAAAAGAGCACAACCAAGAACAGAAGGGCATGGAATGCTAGTAAATCACTACCAAAGACAACCAAAAACAAATGTAAATACCACTGTTAAGTGAAAACAAACTGTTCCACTTTGGGTGAAGTACAGATCACTCACTGTTGGCTTTGTGAATGATTCACTGTTTAGTAAAAGAAACCATGAGCACTTTCTTCTCAGATATAAAATTCATGAGACTTCAGTTACAGTGTAACAGAGAAACCAATATTTAAAATCTTCTACAGGTCACATGACCAAATTGCGCCAAATAATTGAGAGATCCTCAATTTTCCAAGTCAAGTATATACACATTTTAAAAGCATTTTTAAATGCTGCAAAATCTTCCAGTTAATTAAAAGTGGCTAACAAACATCCAAAATATACAAGGTGAATGTGAAGTGTTAAATAAATGTTGAAAACTACATGATGCTTAACTTTGTTTGGATTTGAGTTTAAGTAAACAAGAAATTGAAATAACCCCATTCAATCCTGGTGGACTAGCTGAATTCAAATGCAATTGCCAAGTAAGTTCGTTCTTTCTTTTCTAGTGTTAGAAGACCCCATGGGGCTCCCCTGGGATGCATGGGCAATTCCTCCAGAATGACATTTTTAAACTGGTGATCTGGGTTGTATTGTTAGGTGTTTAAAAAGTGCATTAGTTTCACATGTAGTTCTGATTTCATAAAGATGTTCATAGACTCTCTTTGAACATCCATTCAGTCTTGCCAGTGTAAAAATTGTTACAAGATTGGCAAATGGCCACATAAACTACTCCTTTTGTTGTACAACTGCAGTTACATTTAATTGTAATAGAAAAACACTGATTCTTTCTTTGGTGCAAACAAACAATGTTTTACAGTCATTCCAAGCACAGCACTTTTGCATGCCTTTCCATTTACAAATTGAGTGGTGTGGAAGTTTGCCAGATATTTCAAATAATTTCTAAAAACTGGTGCCTTTCCTAAAAATAATGATTGGCTTGTCCCCCCACCATGTTAAATGCCATTATCATTGAAAATACACCACTTTTTCCTTAAGGTCCACCTGAATAGCTCATGATCCATAGAGTATGATGTAATGAAACTGCACTTGCAGGTGTTTGCCCCAGAGTGCCCCCTGCAAGTGGTTGTTCAAGGAAAATCTCTGTACCACAGTTCTCCGAAGTTTTACTTGATAGAATAGGTCTGAAATAGTTGCTTCTTTTTTGTGCTACTTCTTCCCAAATGTTGTTGATAAAAACTTTGGGGTATCCTGTTTTGAGGAACATGCCCTTGAGTAGGGAGAATTCACTAATGAAATCCTCATGTAACGTGCTCATGCATGTGGCATGAACAAATTGCCCTTTAAGTACTGCCTTTTTTGTGAGGTTGGGTGGGAGCTGGTATAGTGTAAGGAGGAGATGAAGTAACTGGGTTTCCTAAAGACATTTGAAAGAAGTCTCTTGTCAAGTAAAATATCCAGTTATGATTTATGCTCAATGCCAATGGTATGGGTAAAAGCCAAAAAATTGGTTGCATTAAGGTATTGAAGAAAAAATGGAATTTGATGCACATTATCCTTCCATGCTACAAACATTTTGTCAAGGTATCTGATATAAAGGTACCATGAGTTCTTAAAAGGACAATTAAAGATGAATTTTTCCTCCCATTCCACCTTGATGATGTTGGCATATAAGGAACCACACTGTGACCCCCATGGCTACCCCCTTTTTTTGTAAAAAGTATTGGTTGTCAAAAACAATGTAATTATTGTGTAGTACAATATGCAGCAATTCGTTAAAAAGAGATATCTTGGGAAAATTCTATGTGATTATTTAAAAATTGTGTGAACCATTTTCAACCAATATGGTGGGGAATAACTGTGAAAAGGTCCATGACATCACTTGTAAGAAAAGACATGGCATTTTGAGTTGTAAAGCATAACACTTGGTAAGGAATTCCCATGAATCGTTGCATAGGTGGTCGATGTTCTGGACCAACCCTTTTAAATAGCCAAGGGGGCCATGATTCATTGCCTATCATCCACAATGGGCGTCATCAGTGGATCATTTTGATTTTTGTGTAGCTTGGGAACTCCAAGAATGGTAGGCACTACTGGATGCGTAATGTTTAGATATTTATATTGATCAAGGGTAATTTTGCCTTGCATAAGCATGTCTTGTAAAGCAGCAGAAATCCTGGAATACACAATGATAAGTTCATTTTTAGACACCTGCTTGTAGCTGTCTTCAAATAAAATGTTAATTTTCTGAGTATATTGCAAGTGGTTCATAAGGACAACCCCAACCCCTTTGTCTGGTTTCATAATCTGGACATTAGATGTTCTATGTTTATGTATTAAATCCAACTTAAATTCAAGTCTCAAAAAAGGAAGAAGCATCTTCACTACCAGAGAATAATACTGAACCATCACATTCTTAACTCCCTCTGTAACTACCATTTCTGTCAAGAAGATAACTCCACTAATTGCATTGCTACAGTTTTGCCTTTGATTTGGGACTAGCAGGGCAAGGGCAGTTCTCTGCGTTTGCCCCATCTTAAAGAAGCATTGCAAAAGATCATTGGATTCCAGAGATGGGCAATTGTCATCACATCCTCAGAAATGAGTAGAATTCCTGAGACATGGCCAGACTGTACTCCTGAAAAAGTTATACATGTTTTCTTGTTTAGACTGGATAGGGAGTTTATTCTATCTTTACTGTCTGCCAAAGGAGATGGCATTCTTACATCCCATTTTAAGTCTCAGGGATGTCCAGTACCACAAACAATGGAGATGTTTCTGAATGGTCACCATGTAGAATAGTTCACTTACTTCTATAGGAAACCTGACTGGCATCTCTGGATGTGATGGAGGCTTTTTTCTCATGTCTAATTCTAGGATCACCATAGAATACACCTTTTGTTTATTTGGGGTGGACTTCAATTATGGTCAAAATTTTTTCCATTTGGCATTCTTTAGCATTCTGTTTTTATGAAGTTATTGGCCATGGTGACCGGAGCCATTAGAAAGATCTTCATATTTCCTTCTCCTACCTTAATGACTGCCTGAACATCCCTGAGAGCATCACTCCTTGGCTACAGCACCAGTGGGTGATTTTGAATTAGGATGCATCCTTTGTGACTCCTGGTTAGGTTATAACCTTCAGGGGCATTTATCACTTTCTGATGCTAGTTGTTTCAGCTTCTTTATAGGAGTTAGGAAGCCATGGCTTTGGCCTTTTGGGGTTAGGATTAATTTGCTGGGGGAAGTCCAGGCTCAGGCAGTAGATTCTCTTCTGAGCCTGAGAGTGTCACAGTGCTGTCGTTTACATACCTGTGCATTTATGTGGATTATGACTTCATAGCCACTGTGTACTATCAGACCTTGCTGCATATGGCTATTGCAGTGGACTGCAAGACATAATTGACTTCAGAGTCACCATGTACTGTGGATCTTGTCCCCATGTCATGAGATTTATTTTTCTCAAAAATTAAAAAAATAGATGTATTATTGTGGCAAACTAAGTCAAATATAAAACCAATAGTAAAAAAAAAACTCCGACTTAGGATACACCAACCTATTTGTTAAAACAAAATATAAAATGCAAAGCTTTCAGGTGATACCCTTCCTCAGTGCAAATGAAATTAAGACAGTTAATCCAGTTTATAAAGCAAATTCAATCACATGCCACAGCCAGCCAATTACAGAATATTAAGTCTAATTAATGACAAAAACATCAATAAATACATATATATTATAAGAACATTCACTAACAAAGTAAAATAAAGTCAATAATACTGCATTGTTTCTTTACTAATATAGGCTTGATGCTAATTCAACTGCTTATGCCTGGTCATGAGTCAGCTTACAGCCTTAAAATCCCGTTGTATTCACTGATTTCCAAGGTACTGTTAGTATTCCCCCCGATATTTTTGAATATAACATCAATAACTCCAAATCTGAACTCATGGTCAGAACCAGCTTCTATAATATGTTTAGCTAGTGCATCTGCTTGAATATTCCTATGTATATCAGATTTGTGTTCTGTAATATGATCCTTCATAGGTTCATAGGTAGGTACTAGGCTATCGGCCCAAGGGCGTACGTAAGCCTAGCCAACAAGATTCCCTGGCTTACGCCACCCAAGAAAGTTATTTTCCTGTGCCACTGTCATGCATAGACACAGAAGTGATCCCCGGGGTGTATTTCCTATTTCCCATCCACTCATCAAGATTTTTATTGAAGAGTGCGAATGAAGAACTTTGCTTGACATAGATGGGTAGCCTATTCCAGAGTATGGGAAGTCTCTGGGATAGGAATCTATCCCTCCAGCATGTCCTGTTTATTGTGGTGACAAGGTTTAGGTCCCTAGAGCGTGTAGCTCAGAGGGATTGGGATTTCTTTAGGTGTAGCATGTCCAACGGCTCTGGGTTTGACATAGCTTTATATGTTAGACAGAGATCACCTCTGAGTAGGCGATATGCTACGGAGTAAAGCTGGAGTTTTTTGAGGTGGTCAGTGAAGGGCATTTGTTTGAGACCAGTAATCCTCTTTGTGAGGTACTTCTGTGGCCTTTCCAGCTGCTGCAAATGTTTTGTGAGGTACATTCCAAAAGGGGCGTTGTACTCTATAGTGGGTCTAATGAGTGTCGAGTAGAGGGGAACGATGACCTCTTTTTTCTGGATGAGAGCCCTTTTATGATGGTGTGCCACGCAGAAGGACTTCCTGACTGCTGTGGGGATGTGACTATCAAAGGAGAGACTACTGTCCACCTGGGTCCCAAGGTCTCTTATCACACATTCGGTGTTAAGTAGATTGCTGCCTATGTGGTAGTTCATGGGTACAGAGTTTTTACCAAAGGGAATGACATTGCACTTTTTGGCATTGAGCTTGAGGCCATGGCTCTGACACCAGGCATCTATCTCAGAGAGGCCCTTCTGTAGGATGTCCACATCATTTGGGGACTTGACTATGGCTCCTAGTTTGCAGTCATCTGCAAACTTCGTTAGCCAGAGGCCTTCTGTGTTAGCCTGTACTTCAGAGACGTAGATACCAAACAGGAGCGGTCCCAGGACGGAACCCTGTGGTACTCCACTTGTCACTGGTTTGAGGTCAGATTTGGAGTCTGCAACTTTTACAGTGTGGGTTCTGTCAGTGAGCCATTTGGCAACCCATCTCGTGACGTAGGGATTTATGTCTAGTTTATTGAGTTTAGCTATAATTCCAGAATGGGGGATGGTGTCGAAAGCCTTGGCGATGTCAAGATAGGCTGTGTGAACCACCTTACCCTCATCTACAGCTTTGGTGACTGCCTCAAAGAAGTTGATCAGGTTCAGGAGGCATGATCTGCCTTTCACAAACCCGAACTCGGTGGGATCCAGAGTTTGGAGGTTACCAATGTCTTTGTTTGAGTTCCATGATGATACATTCCATGGCTTTGCAGACCAGGCTTGTCAGGCTAATAGGTCTATAGTTCCCGGGATCAGTGGTGGCTCCCCCTTTGTGGAGTGGGATAACTGTTGCTGTGCGCCATTCAGTGGGCACAAAGCCTGATGCGAGGCTATTATTGAACATGGTGCTTAAGTGGGGAGCCAGTTCATTCTGAAGTTCATGTAAAACGCAGCCTGGGATGTTGTCCGGTCCCATGGATGCTGTGTTTTTGGCTTTAGAGAGTGCAGTTTTCACCTGCGTAGTTGTGATTACAGGGACTCTGCATTCCTCCTGTATAGATATGGGCCCTTTAGGGGGTGGGGGTGGGGGGTAAAGTTAGCACTGAACCTATCTGCCAGGATGTTGGCAATATCAGTTGGTTCTGTAATTTTTGTGCCTTTGTGCTGTAACTCAGAGCAGATATGGGTGTTGCCATTGAGATTCTTGACATAGCTATAGAATGCTTTGTGGTTGTCCTTGGAATTAGTGGCGATTTTATTTTCGTAGCTAGCTATGGAGGAACTTATAAGGGATCTCAGCTTCTTACTGAGGCTGAGCAGGGAGCTCCTCCACTCATGGGATTTTACTCTCTTTTGCAACAATTTCTTCCTTCTGTTGTACAGTTTGTTTATGGCATCCTTATATTTTTGACTCTACAGCTACACTTACTAACATAAAAACCAGGACGTCTAGTGGAAGTTCCTAAGTATGCTATATTTGAAGTATTACATGTAGCATAGTAATTAAAATTATATTGTTTTCCTGTCCTTGGGTGAGTAAAAGTAATATCAGTAATAATGTATCTGCAACAGCTACAGTTAAAACAAGGAAATGTCCTATCTTTATTTTTCACCATTTTATGATGGTTGTAAGATCTAAAATACTTGTAACATAGTCTCCTCTTCAGATTTCTACAGTTTCTGTAGACAAAGCTGGGTTTATCACCCAGCATGTGTTCCAACTCTGGCATGGCTCTTAACACATTCCAGTTTGTATAGATTTGCTTTGCACCATTACTTCTGCTATATGTAGCTACTTATCTAATTGTATTCCCTTGTGCACCTCTCTGAGTTCGGGTTATGAAATCTACTTTCTTTAAAGGATGGTCTAGCTAATCAATCCCTGTTACTAATCACTTCATTTACATTTTCTTGTATAGCTGAACCATTATTTCCTCTATTCAAATTGTAGAACCATTTCATTTATTTGTTCCCTACATTTATCTTCATTTGTATTTAGTCTACTGACTCTAGTTAGTTATCCTTTCACAGTTCCCTTAAATACATGTGGTGCATGCATACTTTTGCTATGTATATACCTAGTCGTATGTACTTCTTTCTTATAAACACTTGTCTATAATTCCTACATTTTTATCTAATTTTATATCTAATTAATTTGATTGTTAGAGCAGACCATTTTAAATCTTAAAAAGTCTGTTGTGCTATCAAGGCATTCCACATATTTATTAAGTGTATTTTCATCTCCTCCCCAAATAAAAAAAAACAGTCATCAGTAAAATGCTTATACAGTAATACCTTTGAATTTAATACATTCCACTTGTTGTGAATAAATTAATTTTCCCATTGGTTCAGCACAAGATTTGCATATGTGTTTGCTATGACATTTCCCATAACTACACTTGAATTTTGTAATTATGGTTGATTTTTAAATAAAATTAAAAAAATTTAGTTAAAACCATCTCTAACAGCTGACATACATTTTCAATATCTCTTCCATGCATATCTGTATTTGCACAAAGAAAATTGCATATTGCATTGAGACCATAATCATTTGGGATAACCGTGAAAAGCAAATTAATATTAAGTGTAACAAACAAAAAAGTCAAGTAACAGAACTGAAGCAGAACCATTCATAAAACATAGAAAATCCACGATATCTTTTATATAACTCTGACAGCAAAACAAATATTTACTTAAAATTGATTGTAAATGCATGAAAAATGGTTTCCTAGTAGTGGGATGGGTCAATGATGTATGTATTTTTGGTAATCCATACAATACTGGAATTGGCGGATGTGGGACAGTAAAGATCTTTAATTAATCAATAGATATATTCTCTAGTTGCATTTCATATATTGTCATATTAACATCAGATGTATGCTTTTTAACATCCAAGAAGTTAATCTTTTGAAAGGTTATTTCATCCAATAAAAATTCATTCATACATACAACATAATCTTTTCTATTCGTAATCACAATGGCGTCATTCTTATCAGCCTCTTTGATAATTAAATCATTATTGCCTCGTAGGCATTGAAGGGCTTCATGTTCTTGAAATGTTAAATTATCAATTCCCTTTTTTCTTTTTGTTTATATAACGCTTGTAATTCCTGTTTACAAACATTGTGAAATGCAGAAACAGTAGGGCAACTGTTGGGTATAAATGCACTAGATTTCCTGCAGTTACTACTGTCAGTGGATAGAGAATTCTTAAAAATGATTTAAGGTTTAAGTTCCTTATGAAAACTTTTAAGTCATTGAGGGCTTCAGTAATGCTATCTATTCCAGAGGGGATAAACTGAAGCCCTTTTCCTAACAATTTAATGTCTGCTGCACTTTAAGTTGTAGTCACACAGAATTATAATACCTTTATAGGTCAGTCCTGATGTTTTTGATGAGTCATCTTTCTGTGCGTTTGAGATGTGCTGTATTTTTTTTCCTCCATTTGCGCCACCTTATTCTAGTGATCGCCCCCTCAGTTGGTTCTGTTGGAGTATTTCCACTCTTTCTGGTAGATTTGGAAGTATTGTAGTCATCACCTTCTGAAAATCCTCAATGTGAGAGCTCTCATTGGAATTTACTGGTGGAGGGATAGTTAAATTAGCTAATTGTTCTATAGAAATGGTATACTCTTCCCTTTTGGGTTTGATCACACAAGTCAAATGCTGATTGGATGTGCTTGCAGTGGCTAATATCTGTTGAAGGATAGACAATAGAGGAGTAGTAACAATTGGAGTAGAAGTGATATGCTCTTCTCTGTTGGTTTCAATTACAGAAGTCGAACGCTGATTGTATTTGCTTGCAGTAGCTGGTATCTCCATAGTAAAAGTGTCTTAAGTCATACATTGACCCTTTTGCTGTACCCTGCTGGCTATTTTTCTTTCTTTTCCTTGGGCCACAAAAAAAATTTTACCTGATCAGAAATCATTCTGATCTCTTAATAGTTAATGCCTCGTAACCACTTCAAGTTTACGATCAAAACTTACTAGTCTAGCAATCATTCATTGGTAAGTGTGTGTTGAGTCCATGAATGATGGTAACTTAACATGTTTCCCTTCATGTTTAGTCATTTCTTCCATTAATTCTGTTTCAACATCAGTAAGAAAACTGATTCATAAGCGCCATATAATCTGTGCTTAATTTTAAATTTAGTTCTTGCCATCTCCTTAATTCTGAGTAGGTGTTACTGTAAGCCGGCATTTCTAAAATTCGTTATCCTTGAGGTATAACCCCAAGCTCCAAATAAGTTAAAAAGCTTAGCCTGCAATTGGACTTTTTTGTAGGCTTGTACCTTTCTTGCAAATATGTTAATACATTTTTCCAAGTCAACATTTTGTTGAGCAATGGCTCCCAAGTTTCCCATATCAGAAGCAGTCAAATGTAGCAGCAGTGGATTATTAGACTTCAATAACAGTTCATGAAAAGAGCGGCTTACCACTGATGGAGTAGATTCACATATCACTTCTGCTACAGGCTGTGTCATAGTCCAAAAGACAAAAGGCAGGGCAGGGCGCCCACAGTAATTCCAAAGACAAATGTCAAAAATTAAAAAATGGATATATTATTGTGTCAAACCAGGTCAAAGATAAACCAGTACAAAAAACAAAAAAAATCAGATTTAGAACACCTCAAGCTATTTATTAAAACACAAAATGTAAAATGCAAAGCTTTTTGGTTATACCTTTCCTCAGAGAGAATGAAATTAAAATATTTAATCCAATTTATAAAGCAAATTCAATCACATGACATAGCCAACCAAAGAATATTGTATCTGATTAATGACAAAAGCATTAATAAGTACATATATATTATAAAACCATCCACTAATACAGTAAAATAAACTCAATGATACTGAGGTTCCTATCGCGTGATTGAAAATTGTAAATGGCGAACGCGTATTGAGTGAACCTGATTAGTCGAAACGTCACGCGCGTAACACGGAAATCACAGTAGGGAATATTTTCCCCTTACTTCAATGCAGTGCAGTCTAGGAGTAGGAAAATTTAAGTAGCGGGGGTGTGGGGGGTGCAGGGGGGCTTGCCCTCCTGCCTACAGCGTTTAGGTAAGTGTAATTTTTTATATTTTTTATTTTTTATTATATTTTTGAAATTTCAAACATCGCTCATATGGTGTCGACCATATGGTGTTCGATGTTTGAAACTTTTTCTTTACTAATATAGGCTTGATGCTGATTGTACTGATTAAGCTTGATTCTGAGTCAGTTTGCAGTCTTAAAATCCAGTTGTATTCACTGATTTCCAAGGTACTGTTAGTATCGCCCTCCCGATACTTTTATATATGACATCAATTATCATGGTCAGAACCAGCTTCTATAATATGTTTTGCCAGTGCATTTGTTTGAATATTCCTACGTATATCAGATTTGTGTTCTATGATATGATCCTTACTCTATAACTTCACTTACCAACATAAAAAGCAGGACATCTAGTCTTAGGTATTCCACTGCTAATGAGGGCATGTTTCATTTGTTTCTGCATGTCATGTCATGCCTTTTTGGAGGGTAAAATTGTGAGCCAGCCGTGGCTGGTCAAGAATTATCTTAAAAGCATGTTGCATGGCTATTCTTTTTTGAAGAACCCTTCCCATCTGTGGTGCATGAACTTCGGGATTGTCAGGCATTCTGTTTTGCTATTTGAGCCTGCCAACTTGGCAGACCTGAAGATCATTTCATTTGTTAAAGGACTCTTTCTGATAACTATCACCTCTTCACAAAAGATGACTGAGCTTCAGTACCATGTGTAGAGAATATATCTGCTCTTTCATAACGCTTGAGTATCCCTTAAGACTAACCCACATTTTCTCCTGAAGGTGATTTCCATGCTGTCCATTAATCATCCTGTTTGCTTTGTAGAACAAAATCAGGGAGGGGTGACCTTTAACATTTTCAATGTCTGCTTGTCAGCACAGCTGTTCTCTGATATGGATGCAGAGTTTAGAAATGTGAACCAACTGTTCTTTTTTCTAGGGAAGAACGCACTCACAGTTTCCAGGTAAGTGTTCTCTAAGTAGATTATCAGCTGCAGTATCTTTTGCCTTCATACAGAAAACCATTCATTGGTGATTGCTGTAGTCAAAGCCCACTCCAGTACAGGAGTAGCTATTTTAAAAATATTTCCACTGCAGACATTTCTGTCCTAGTTAGTTGGTCCTTGATGCTCATTTTCACCAAACCTTATTGTTTCGAGTGCAACTGTAGAGTTGAGCCACTTTCAATATAACCATACTTCACAACTAGGCCTTCTGAGTTCCATTTTTGTAGGATTATGCAGTAAACTCCATCTTATTTCTTACTGCTTGCGATTCATACCACGTTTTCTTGCTGAGTTAGTAGGCCATGTATACCCTCTCTCCATCCAGCCAGCACTGATCTAATGGAGTGCCCTGTAAGCTCAGTAAGTATTCCTGTTTGTTTACCTTCTAGATAAAATTAATTCTTGTTTCTTGAAGTGCAGAAAGATGTTTTAGTGCATAGTGGGTGAACTGATGGGGTTAGAGAGTGAAAACTCTTATGTAACCAGCGTATGACATCACAGCAAGCAACAGAAATGGATGCATGTCCATCTGTTACCACTGGGCTTTACAGAAATGAACTCTGTGGTGATTGGCAGAAAAGATGAGCTAAGCAAAGGGCCCATCAAAAAGAGTCACCTCATAGATCAAATCAATACAGTTAATTTTTTTGCTATTCAGCCATCCTGTGTTCTCTTTGGTGAGTTATCGACAAATGAATTGTGAGGTTAAAAGTGAGCACTAACCATCACATATACATTCCTTGTGGCAGTTGTAGAACTTCATAGGAAGAGTCTTTCAAGATGGAAGTGAGGTTTGCTTAATTCTGCCATATGCATCCTTTCATACTGAACTGCATAGTTGTTTGTACAGATGTTGCATATTTCTGTATACAATGTTACTATATATTTCTAGGTTCATAAGTAGGTACTAGGCTATCGGCCCAAGGGCCTATGTAAGCCTAGCCAACAAGGTTCCCTGGCTTATGCCACCCAAGAAAGTTATTTTCCTGTGCCACTGTCGAGCAGAGACACAGAAGTGATCCCCGGGGTGTATTTCCTATTTCCCATCCACTCGTCAAGATTTTTCTTGAAGAGTGTTAATGAAGAACTTTGCTTTACAAAGATGGGTAAGCCTGTTCCAGAGTATGGGAAGTCTCTGGGACAGGAATCTATCCCTCCAGCATGTCCTGTTTATTTTGGTGGCAAGGTTTAGGTCCCTAGAGCTTGTAGCTCGGTGGGATTGGGATTTCATTAGGTGTAGCATGTCCAACAGCTCTGGGTTTGACATAGCTTTGTATGTTAGCAGTAATAATGTAACAGATTTTCATTAGAATTTTCCTGCAGTAGTGGCACATTCATTGAATGGCACTGTCAGAGAAGTAGCTTCCCTCCGATAAGAAGTTACATGAACTTATGTTATGGCAGTGTTACCACTGATGTCACCTTCCTTGAGTGATGAAAATAGCACTCATTCCTCCCCATCTTTTCTCTCTCTTGTAGTTAGATATATTTTTTTGTCTTAAATTATTTTCATGTGCGCAACATATCCGAAGTTACATTGATGGTGCGTGCAGCCACGATTCCACTGCCAGTGTCCCCAGTTGTAATATGAGACTTGTAAATGTGAATCCCGGAATAACATAAAAATGAAACTGTAGAAGAACAGCAAATGTTGATATTTATTCTCCTTTAAAGTTGTTCTTTGTTACAAGCAAGCCCCACTGTGTGTGTGTGTGTGTGTGTGTGTGTGTGTGTGTGTATATGTATATGTATATATATATATATATGTATATGTATATATATATATATATATATCTATATATATATCATTTTTTTTTTTTTTTTTTTTTTTTTACTATTCCAGGCTTACACTTACAATTCCTAGAATTTAAACCTGTTACTCCACTGTCATCTTTCAAAGGAAAATGTTTTACATGACCTTCTTGTCTAATGAGCAGCATGTCATATGGACTGTTCACTACAGCAATGCATCTGAAGATGCTGAGCTAAATCTAGGCTTACTACTGTCTCCACAGTCTTATATCAGGAATGTCAGTCAACGAGTTTCCTACAAATGTTTCCTGAAGAAAGGTCTCAATCTAATACACGTAATTGGATGGATTGTGATATAAATCTGAGTGCTTGGAGGCCATCTTACCAACCTAGATGTAGTAGCTGTAAGACTCGACTAAAGCTTTTTCTTTTGTCTTCCTGTTGATGCTTTAGTTCCAGATAGGGACTTTTGCTTCAGGAGCAACTGAAATGGTTATGGAATAATAATGTGAATTGTTTACAGAACAAAAATCGTGCATTTATTTTACCTTGTACAGATCCCCTTTACCCAGTTAGACTAAGCCAGTCTGAGAAGTATTCTGAAAGTACGGAGGAATGAAACAATGTCCAGGTGGCCTGTTCATGCATCCCAAACCCCTTCAGCCAATCAAAGATAAAAGGAAATTTTCTGTGACATCTTCTTCCTACCTTAGATCTAGAACTGCTTGTTGATTCTGGGTAATGTCATTTTGAAGTATAGGTCTTCTAATGTGGAAGATTTCTGATTAGTCCATAAATATTACTCAGATGGCACAGGAATCCATGAGATCTAGCCCCAGATTCTTTAACAATTATTACAGGATTAGTCCTCAAATCGTTTCATGAGAGACAAAAGCTGTATCTCTGCATTGGACCCTTCCTGCAGAGATCAACCCCCCCCCCCCCCACACACACACACACAGAATGAACTTTGCATCATGCAGTAGCATGTTTTGTGGAGGTAGTTGCAAAATTATTCCACTGAGATTTCCCTGTGCGTAGCCTTTGCTAATTTAAGGTATGTATGTCAGTAATCCAAAAAATATGCTTCATAAGAAGTTAATTTGTTCTCAACTGTGTGGCATAGAAGAATAAAGCTTTGACTTTGACCCAGACAACTCATGTTTGGTGAGTGTTTTGGGTGCTAGAATTAATACTGAATGTCTTTCTCTGGGGATTGAGTATCTTTGAATCTGTGGAGGAAAATGAAGGATCAATAGAGGCACTTATTTTCAAGGAGAAACAGGACAGACAGAGGTGAAATCACTCATGGAGGGTAGGATACATGCCCTCAGATAGCTTTTGCATGCAAAGCATTTGGACCTTAGCAGGCATGTGCACATAGTAACTAGAAGGGCTTTAATTAAAATTCCTGATCCTCTGAGATGAAGGCCCTTCTTCTGGCATTTGTCTTTGCCCCAGATAAATGAATATGCCTTAGGATTCTCACTTGTAGGGGAATACATGCAAGTGGCAGGAAGACTTGATTTTCATGGAGATTAAGAGGGGAAAGAAGTAGATTAGTAAATCAACAATTATAGGAGGTCCACAAATCATTTGGATTTGAAAAGCAGGACAGGAGCTGAATTGTGGTTTGACATTGGTATGGCTTAGACTCTTGCTGTAAACTGAGAGCAGAATTTTTCATGTGTGATTTTTTTTTTTCCCATGTAATAAATGCCACAGTGTAAGACCATCTGTCTTTCATATTTTTTACTTCAATCCTTTGTATTGGTAGATTCTATCCCCTGCTCTCTAAAACAGGAGCTTGAACCTAGCTTTCTAGTCTTTTCTCAAAATAATGGCCACAGACCTCGGAAAAACTTGCACACACAGCATGATCAAAAATAACAGATATCACAAGGCAAGCCCTCCTGTCCCCAATCTCCTGATAGTTATCTATACCAGCTCTGCAATCACACTGCCTTAGGGACAAGGGGAATCACCAAAATAGTACCGCAGCATCCCTTGAAGGCACCCAAGTAAGAGAGTCCATCTTTAACACAATAGTGTTAAGTTTGGTACAGGAGTTGAATTATATGTGCTAACATTTGTTGTAATGTAGTTATTGATTTCTTTTTAGGTATAGATAATTTGTCAGTCTTTTGTGTCTTTTCAGCTTTTCCCAGTTAGGGGTCGCCACAGCGGAACTCCGGTCCGCTAATGATTGGCAGTTGATTTTTACGTGCCGAGTTGCCAGCCCTGATGCACAACCTTCAGCGAAGGTGCGCCCATTCACGCATGTCTCCACGCAGAAGACGCTCTAGCTGAGAATCGAACTGGACATCGTCTTACAGTGAGGCGACAATGGTACTGCAGCACCACCACCGCAGTAGATCATTTATCAGTGATAGAAAATATTTTGACTGTGTAGTGTGTCCTCTTCGGGACATCATTACCCATCCAGTTACTGTGGAAAACAAGTCACCAAACTATCAACATGCATACTATAATATGCACTCGCTTAACACATTGTCAAACCCCAGTTCTTAACATTTTTATCACCATATACCACAGATTTAGCTGGCAGCACCAGTCTTCAGTAGAATGCATTTGCTTAGTTATTCCAGAACTCCTCCAAGGTTCTTCTTAGATAATAGGATGTCAGCAGTACTGATGGGCAATGTGAGTCTATTACTGAGATCCAGTGTTATGGTTTTAAATATTTCAGCCAGGTTTATATGAGCATGTTTCTCGAGGTGTGGATGTAATCCAAAATTGTCTTCAAATTTAAGCTTAATCGATCTCTTGCCATTCACACATTTTTTTTAATACTTTGTCTTATGCAGTGTAACAGATGAGCTAGAGCCTATCTCAGCAAGTATCAGGATTAAGTCATAGCACTAATCCTGGATTAGATGCAAGTCATTAGATGGAAAATCTTCATACCTTTATTTGCTTTTAATGTACAGTTCTGACCTTCCTCAGGTCAAAAATGCATAAGAATGGCATACAGAAATAGGGTCATCCATTGTCCTTTTGAAAGAAATACACATTCCTTCTACATTTTTACAAAATATATTTCCAAGTCTGAATTACACCTTGTCCTTTCAGAGAGTATAATTCAATGAGTTTCCTTGATTTCACCTGTAAACTGTTAGTTTTGAAAATATTACTCTTTGCATTAAATTTTCCCCTAGCCCCCTTCTGTGGGACCTTGGATGAGGGCTCCACAACCTGCACCCAGGAATGGGAGCCAAACATCCCCAGACTGAGAGATCTGCTGCCCATTCCTTCTGTCCCTTGGCTGCTCACAGCCACTTTGTAGCTGTCTGGCCAGAAGAGGAGCCATCTCTGCTCCAACACATATCTCCTGTTTCCCCCGGCACAGGAGTGAGGTCCCTTCTCTGTGCACCATTAACCAAGATGGCCTTTGCAGGTAGGTTATACACCCAGTCATCACTAGTTTTCAGCAGTGACATGGGCCTTATGGTTTCTGTCTCCCTCAGGACGCGTGAGATGTCCTTGGCTACTCAAGCTTGGACCTTGCAGCTTTCCTTCTCCAAGGATGAGTAAGTTAGCTTTGGCTGCTCAGGCTTATCCCCCTCCCAGTCTCCCAGATGCCCATACCACTAATTAAACACTGCAAGGTTTCATCCCTCCACACTACAGGACTAAGGTATGTCTTATTTATATTTTGTGCCTTTAGATTGTATGCTTTCATAAGTACCCTCTATTTTTTCTTAGTTCTATTCATTCTGTGTGGTGATGCTTCTCTATTCTATACATTGATTGTATATAAATGTTACATTTCTGCTGGAGTTGCCCTCTGAAAGTCTTACTGACCCCACTGTAACAACAGTTGTCCTTAGATGTATTCTGCCATTCTTCCACTTTCTTTTATTAATTTCCTAAAGGTCCCAGCCAAGAAAGGCACAGTCAAGCTTCTAGAAGATCGTTTTTGGTGCAACCACCCACTTATGTTTTACTGAAACAGGTGTGCTAAAGAGACATTAAGAATCATGAAATACTATTCCACAGGGGTATAGGAATTTCTCAGGTTTGTTTGAGGAAGATCTGCAGTTGATTGTGTTCCATTTCTGGTTGGCCTACAATCAGACTAAGAACATTGGGCCCATTGTATCTGCATGGTTTGTTTGCTGTTTCAAGCTTTCCTTTGTATCTTCCACTGAAACTGCCAAATAACCTGTTCTCCATTTCGTAACTAATTTGGATACTTTTGTTTGACTGTGGTGATTGAGGTACCTTGATGAAACCATGTCAGCAGCCACTTGAGAACTTATAGTATTAGTATATACTCAAGGAGACCCTTACATTATCAGTTCTGCACTTCCCCATGCAGAAGTGTTTTTTATGGGTAGAGTCTTTCATATGTCCAGACTAGACTAATTTGGTTTGCCTGTCAAGCTGCCTGGTATCAGAAAGCAATAGGCTGCTTTGAAAATGTGTGCATGCACGTATGTGCATGTGTGAGTGGCCTGATGAAGTGAAGTACTTTGAAAAACAAACAAGATTAGCATTATTACCCTGTTTTTGCTGTAGATAAAATTCCAAGTCAGTACCTTCTGAATCATTGGTTTCCAGTTTGTGATGAAAGATATTGTAAGAAATTAAATGGGTAATGGTGCATACAAGCTACTGAAAATGTCAGGGAGCATGAAACAAGCCATTTTTCTTTAAAACTATATTTGAAAAACAAAGAAGGATACATAGTGGAGTCATAATTATTAGTCCTCATAATGAGCACAGTGTTAATAGTAGATAATTACTTGAACACCACAATAATCATACTTATCAACCTGTTATAGCAAGAAATCTGTACAAAGCAGTAATAATGGGGGGGGGGGGGGCAAAGGCCCAGAAATAGGTACATATTACTCTTACAAGCTTAAAAAGTAGATAGAACAACAGGTTTTGCATTAGTATGAATTTTTTGAAGGGTATGAAGTCTGAAATTCAAATGACTGTCATTATTATCTGACTTCAACCCTCAATAATTTACCAGTGATTTGCCAGAAAACCACAAATCTGGACATTCTGCAAAAATCTGTACAGTTGAGAGGTATGAAAAGAATCTTCTACATTGTTTTAAGTTTTGTGCACCAGGTCCTCGTTGCTGAAATATTTTCTGAAATTACATATGTTATCACTGTCTCACCTTCCTTGAATGCCATTACATTTCTCTAGTGGTACTGTTGACATGAAAGAATATTAAAAGAATGTGTTAACCACTAACTACCTAGTGTAAAGTGCAAACAGAATTTAAGAAGGCAAGTAGAGTGCAATGTAATTATTCAAATAAATGGTACTGTACTTCACAAATCAATGGTCCTTAGTGCATAAACATGTTAGCGGTCACCTTCTCTGAACATATTGTGGAATTTGTATCATATTGTATTTATTTCATTTAATTTGTAAAAGATATTTTACTTTAAAACTATGTATATATTGACATTAAAGTGCATATTGTACTAAATGTATCTCCTTGTATTTCTTTGTAAATCTATTAAAGATGATTTATGGCTCGATCCATGTTTAAATCAGATTGGGAAGTTCCTTGGGAAACATTAGGATGTGGAACTCATTGTCAGGTGCTGCAAATACTATCCTATCCTTTCCTTTCAATTTTGCATTCATAACATTTGAATTTATGTTAAATACTAGGCTACTAAAGTCAATGAAGAATTCAACAATTGTGCGACTATGCTTCTCTGCCAGTGATTTGTTCCTTTGGCTGGATAATTCAAGTTGTAAACACCTACATTTCATCCCCATTACTTTTGTCATTCTTCATCATTAGCAGGTGTGTTTACTTCTCCATACTGTGCAGATATCTTTCCTGATAACGTGACCTGTTATTTTTCTGATTTTCCATCAAGCGTTCATTCATTTTGATGCCAGAATTTGGCTCCAGTGTAAAAACTGTAAAGAAGTGAGTGATTGTTCAATATTGTTGTTTCTCCCACTTGGTTTTTGCTAGATCTTACCATTTTAAGTAAGTGACTTATTGTTTTACTTCCTGTCTCTTCATTTTTCCTCCCACAAATATAGTGCTCTATTATTCCAATTTTAGGAAGCAGCGGAGTGGATATATATTCACATCATTTCATGTAGGGAAGGGAAGCAGCTCTCCTGTCCCATATCTATGTTTCCCCTTAATTGCTGTCACCACTGATGTAGATAAAAATAAGAGTTCCTACAGAATTAGACTTTTGTTTAATTTTATTATGTTGTCAGTTTGCTTGAGCTTGCAAGGGAAAGGACTTTCACCATCTTTTCTTTTTCCTGCACCTTGGTCTGAAGAGGAAGTCTAGTATTTCATGAGTTCAGCTATATAACCAGTATACTGACTTCCTTGTGTAACACAATTTCTACAGTGATGCCCCTAACCCTGGTAAAAACATTTCTGATAAAAATAACTTACAGTACATGCGTAACTGTTGTACCCACAATTCCATTTATATGTATATTGTCTAAAGTAAATCAGTGATACACTGAATTTATCATTAATCTAGGTGTTAGACTCCTATTAGAGTACTGGCATCATAGCAAATAGTTAAGTAACTGAATTCATAGGTGATTTTTCTCCTTGCAGTGAATAGACATGCATAATAAAATAATGTGAAATGAATAACAGAAGTTCAATGAAAAACTAAAGTTATTCAGAATCTAGATAAAGTCAAGAACTTTTTTAATGTGGCATCTTCTGTTCAGCTGCATTCTGAGTGGCTTTTTTGAAATAACTTCAGCAATACTTGTGTGTGTGTGTGTGTGTGTGTGTGTGTGTGTGTGTGTGTGTGTGTGTGTGTGTATGAGAGAGAGTGTATGAATAAAAATAAACAGTCCCCAGAATTTAATAAACTTTGTGTAGGATTCATGCAGAACCCATACAGAGTTTACATGTTAGTACAGTGACGCGGCAGTGCGCAATGCATATTAATGAGATGTAGCTCTCCTAAGTTAGGTTTCATGGCTGGTAACAGTGCTGCCAGACAGGAAATCATGTAAGTGACTGAGGATATCAGTTTTTTGTATAACAGCACCTACAGTCTATGTATTTGTGTCGAATGTCTTAATGACCAACAGGGCTTTACAGATAGTTGTGAATCTCTTAGTTCAACATACCTCCACAAAGGCCAACATAATGCAGGGACATTTGATCAGAAATATGGACATAATTGCCGTAGATGTCACATAGGCATGTGGTAGAATGAAACTCACCTGTCATCCCCTATGAGCAATATATGGGGACAAATGCATACTTAATGGGGGGGGGGCCCAAAAATAGAAAAAATATTTAGTATTGCCCTTCCAAACTTAGAAGGTTGATAGAATAAATAGGTTGTACATTGACATGAACTGCCTGAACTCAAGTCATTCATCAGTTTCTGACTTCACTGTGCAGTAACATGACAGTGATTTGCCAGAAAACAAAAATGTAATGAGGAAAAGATCACAAATATGATACAAATCTGGACATTCTGCACAAATCAGGACAGCTGAGAGGTATGCACTCAAATGTATGCAATATTGAGTCATATCGGTGCAGAGACTGGACATTCTGCACAAATCAGGACAGCTGAGAGGTATGCACTCAAATGTATGTAATATTGAGTCATAGCGGTGCAGAGACTGGACATTCTGCACAAATCAGGACAGCTGACAGGTATGCACTCAAATGTATGTAATATTGAGTCATATCGGTGCAGAGACTGGACATTCTGCACAAATCAGGACAGCTGACAGGTATGCACTCAAATGTATGTAATATTGAGTGATATCGGTGCAGAGACTGGACATTCTGCACAAATCAGGACAGCTGACAGGTATGCACTCAAATGTATGTAATATTGAGTCATATCGGTGCAGAGACTGGACATTCTGCACAAATCAGGACAGCTGAGAGGTATGCACTCAAATGTATGTAATATTGAGTCATATTGGTGCAGAGACTGGACATTCTGCACAAATCAGGACAGCTGACAGGTATGCACTCAAATGTATGTAATATTGAGTCATATCGGTGCAGAGACTGGACATTCTGCACAAATCAGGACAGCTGACAGGTATGCACTCAAATGTATGTAATATTGAGTCATATCGGTGCAGAGACTGGACATTCTGCACAAATCAGGACAGCTGAGAGGTATGCACTCAAACGTATGTAATATTGAGTCATATCGGTGCAGAGACTGGACATTCTGCACAAATCAGGACAGCTGAGAGGTATGCACTCAAATGTATGTAATATTGAGTCATAGTGCAGAGACTGGACATTCTGCACAAATCAGGACAGCTGAGAGGTATGCACTCAAATGTATGTAATATTGAGTCATATCGGTGCAGAGACTGGACATTCTGCACAAATCAGGACAGCTGAGAGGTATGCACTCAAATGTATGTAATATTGAGTCATATCGGTGCAGAGACTGGACATTCTGCACAAATCAGGACAGCTGAGAGGTATGCACTCAAATGTATGTAATATTTGAGTCATATCAGTGGAGAGACTGGACATTCTGCACAAATCCGGACAGCTGAGAGGTATGCACTCAAATATATATAATATTGAGTCATATTGGTGCAGAGACTGGACATTCTGCACAAATCAGGACAGCTGAGAGGTATGCACTGAAATGTATGTAATATTGAGTCATATCGGTGCAGAGTCTGGACATTCTGCACAA
This sequence comes from Protopterus annectens, assembly GCF_019279795.1. NCBI lineage: Eukaryota > Metazoa > Chordata > Ceratodontiformes > Protopteridae > Protopterus > Protopterus annectens. The sequence goes on from NC_056749.1 coordinate 398,456,755, forward strand.
ATCAGGACAGCTGAGAAGTATGCACTCAAATGTGTGTAATATTGAGTCATATCAGTGCAGAGACTGGACATTCTGCACAAATCAGGATAGCTGAGAGGTATGCACTCAAATGTATGTAATATTGAGTCATATCGGTGCAGAGACTGGACATTCTGCACAAATCAGGACAGCTGACAAGTATGCACTCAAATGTATGTAATATTGAGTCATATCGGTGCAGAGACTGGACATTCTGCACAAATCAGGACAGCTGACAGGTATGCACTCATGTATGTAATATTGAGTCATATTGGTGCAGAGACTGGACATTCTGCACAAATCAGGACAGCTGAGAAGTATGCACTCAAATGTATGTAATATTGAGTCATATCGGTGCAGAGACTGGACATTCTGCACAAATCAGGACAGCTGAGAGGTATGCACTCAAATGTATGTAATATTGAGTCATATCGGTGCAGAGACTGGACATTCTGCACAAATCAGAACAGCTGACAAGTATGCACTCAAATGTATGTAATATTGAGTCATATCAGTGTAGAGATCATCCCAGTTATATATCAGAAAGTCACAAATTTGATAAGTAAAGCATCTGGACATCTTGGGAATATCTGGACCCATTCCTGGCATGCTGTACAGATGTGTAAATGATCTGTAATGGGACTTGCGACTGCATGTAAAATGATCATTCAGGAGAAGTGTGTGTATTGAATAGGGACACAGATGAATTGTAGAAATAAACACAGGGAAAGAGTGACTTAGCTTTTCTGCCCTTGCTTCATAGGAATCTCCAGTAGTGTACTCCCTTATACCATATTCTATTCTTTTTTAATTAGTACTCTGTTGAGTCATAATTTACTGCATGTCCCTTTCTAAAACCCCTGGCATAACTACATTATTTTCCTACTTCTCAGTGAACTGCAGCTCCCCATTGGTGCATAAATAAAAACAAACAGAAAGGTAACATTCAAACCAAAACAATAGGCTGCCCTATTCCTGTAGTTGCTAACCTTCTCACTGATTGTTTTCTGTATGGCGACTGCCGCACCTACTGGAAGGTGTGCAAACTAATAGGCCTGAATATGAGTGTACTCTCAGCTAACGTCTGCAGCAAGGTGGCCACAGGTAAAGGATTATGGAAAATATTACAATAACCAACCGCAGTCATTGACAATATCAGAATAATACCACCACTAATCCCATGCCTGTGACATAATATATGTGATGTAGAGTGATGAGATGAGTCTGCGCACACGCGCACACACACACACACACTTGAACAACTGTTGTGATACATCCACACTCTGAGGTTAGTTCTGGCACTGTTATATCTGCTGGAGGTGTTAGGAGAAATATTGCTATTCCTGTATATGACAGTATGGGGAATACAGGCTAGTTGCATTTTGTGCATAGCATATGCCAATCCACACTGCCATGGAATAGATGCATACAATTAATATTGTAGAACAATTATGTATGTAGTGTGTGCATAAGCAGAACAGGTAGCACACATGCATCTGCTGTAACAACTTGATTGGTGTTCCATACCATCAGACAGTCATGTGTATTCCACAGAAAGAATGCCTAAGTATGGCCAGTAAGTTGTGTGATGGCACACTGTGACAAAGGTGTTACACTTCAGTTACACATCACTGGAAGATGTGCAGGTGGTACATGAAGAAGGGTGCGTTGTACACAGTTATTGGTGTGATGAAAGCTAAAAGCCATGAAGTTATTATGGCCTCTGATGTGTATGTCCTTTACATACACGGTGTTACATTCAAGGAAGTAGTCCGCCACTGTGACCACTTGCTGGTAGATGTACCACTTACTCTCTACCCCAGGACACAAATCACATACCTTTTGGTCTGATTATAGGGTGTGATGTCCACATTATACGTGGGTGGTGTGTCTGTTACCTAATTCAACAATTCACTGCATGTTTCTTGTCAATGCAGGTGTGTTGATACTGTCTGTATTATAAGTAATATTACCGTTGGAGTTGATGGTTGTACACAAACTCTGGTCCTTCAGGCAGCTACTTGGACACATCATGTGTATGTCATCCATGATGTCCATCACTTAACTACTGGGCAGGAAAGTGCCTAGTAGATACCCCTGATGCACCGACCTTATCACAGGACCTGAGATCTATGTCACGTCACACATTTCAACATAGTGTGCCATGTATGTCATACACTGGTCTACCCATTTGGTGATATAGCTGTTCATGGCCACATATGACAGTGTTGACTGAATGCCTCAGTCTGGATTTGTGTCATATGCCTTGACCTGTTCATGTTTCACAAGATAATACTGTTATCATGCGTCCTCTTGAAGACCTCCTTTAGGACATCTATCAGATGTAACAGACCTGATGTAGCATTTACAACTCATACAGGCCTCTTCTACACATCTGCAGTATTACTAATGTACATGTAGAAGAGGTCCATGATGACATGCTTGTCTACCTCACAGCTGAGAGTCAGGATGTCTCTGTACATGCATGCATCAGGTGCTGCTCCCCCAACTTAGGTGGATGCATTTATTTATTTATTTAATATTTGTTTATTTATTTAACATTTGTTTATCAGGAAAGTCCAACTTGGAACAAAGCAAATTTTCAGTGAAGGCCTGGGGAAAATGCCCCAGACGCATGTCTTTATAATGTGAGAGAAACCAGAGCACCCAGAGGAAACCCACACAAATGCAGGGAGGACACACAGACTCCACACAGAAAGCACCCCAGCTGAGAATTGAACCTGAGAACCTCTTGCTGTGAGGTGACAATGCAACCACTGCACCACTGTGCCGCCTGCAATGCATGTTGATATACACCCTTGTATGGGAACATAAGCCATGTGGAGGGTGCGTTGAACTATGTATTCAACTATATCAGAAAGGTGTGTGTGTTGTCGCACCATAGTTGATTTGTGATGTCATAGCCCATTGATTCTGTGTGATAGACCTGGATGAAGGTGCATACTGCTTATTGTGAACTGGCCTAGGGTTTTGACACAATCACACATGCAGGTATCATTGATAAAACCCCCAAGCTGGGAATTAAACCTTACGTCATTTGATGGGTAACACATAATGTGAAATTCGATGAACCTTTTTGCTGATTCTTGCATATTGTGTGCAATTATTGAGTCCACCAATGGTGATAACATAGTACAGGAAGACCTATCACACAACTGAATGGTGGCAGAGGCACATGTACAAATGCAGAAATGTTTGTTTGTAATGTTGTCCATCTGAAAAGTGGAGTTCCATGTTAGTTATAACATTGACAACAGTCCTGCTATGCAGAAACACAGTGATGCAAGCATTTGGAACACATGTAGATAGCAATCTGAATGTTGACCACCGAGTGTCCACACTGCTACTGAAAGCCTATGTTGTGCATATCATAAGTCACACCATCATATTGCGATCTTAGGATTGCATGACAATGTTGTAGTCAAACCTCATTGCAACACTAATAGTGTGTAATGCTTTTTTTTTACAGGTACCTCATGAGACACCTGTAGCAGCTTGGGATACCACAGGGCATTCTCGGCAAGATAACACAGGGCCTACAAACTATGCCATCATGTGGATAGATTAAAAATCATGTCACTGTAATCGTTATTGTATAGGATGAGGTAACTTCTGCCTGGCCTCCAGACCAGTCTCTGACCCTGAACCGGTGGGAGTACTGCATATCCAAAAATGTAATATAGCTGATGACATCGGCAGTGTCTATTGCAAAGACTATAACAGTGTCCTACATGATCTCTGTAATTTCTACATGATCTCTGTAATGTCAAGCAACTGCTTACACACACACACACACACACACACACACACAGTGGACTGCAGTGAGAATAGAACCCCTACCTATCTAAGAACACAGACTACAGACTCAGTATGTTATGCAAGTACCACAGTGCAAATCCAAATTGAAGTGTCTCAGGCAACACTTTATAGCTGATGACATCAGCATTGTCTGTTGAGAACATTATGGTAGTAACAGTGTCCCACATGCTGGTGTAAAATGATCTCTGTAATGTCAAGAAGGAGTGAGTGCACACACACACACCCACAACTGCAGTGAGAATGGAACTCCTAACTATCTAACTACATAGACAACAGAATACAGAACTTTAAGCAAGCGCCACTGCTCAAGTCCAACTTGGAGTGTCTCAGGCAACACTTTCTAGCTGACGACATCAGCAGTGTCTGGTGAGGACAATATAACAGTGTCCTACATGGTGGTGTAAAATGCTCCCTGTAATGTCAAGCAACAGATTCTCTCTCTCTCTCTCTCACACACACACACACACACACACACGACTGCAGTGAGAATAGAACCCCACCCATCTAATTGCACAGATTACAGAGCAAAGTACTTTACAAAAGCACCACTGCACAAGTATGACTTTTACAAGACTGCAGGTGAACTTATACTAGATGACATCAACAGGTCATGTGGCAGACAAGGGTTTGGCAGGCCTGCATGAAATGGATGTTTAGGCATGTGCAAGTATCAAAATACTGAGAATCCATGTCATTGGAGGAATAATTGTAGAATATGCACTTCTGCTCTTCTGGCTAGACACACACACACACTAAACCAGTTGACTGCAGTGAGAACTGAACCCCTACCTATCTCAGTAAACCGACTAGAGAACCCATTACTTTATACAAGCACCATGGCACAAGTCTGCTTTATACAGGAGTACAGGTGAACTAATAGTAGATGACATAAGCAGGCCATGTGGGAGACTAGGGGTTGGGAGGTCTGCATAAGAACATAGGTTCATATGGGGACACTAATCTAATAGCACTAGGGTGTTTAGAAGCATAGCTGTGTAAAAACACAAGTATCCTTATTGAGGATAGTTGGATGGTCAGGTTTAGCAGAGCGAGATTGTGAGCAGCACCAACTGTCCCTGTCCATGAGAAACATAGGTGCCAGCAGAGGGGTGACTTTACAGTCACCCAACCAGTACTCAAGGTTGTGCTTGAACAGAGTCCTTGAGCATTGCTTCACATGCAGTGAGAGCCTATTACAGAGGAGTGTCAATCAGTGTAGGATATATCTGTCTCCCAAGCATGTTCACTTTATGTCACAGGCTAGGTTGAGAACCCAGGAACAAATTATTCTTGTTCCATTTGAATTGCAGATATCCATCATTTCCAGAAGAGCAGGGTCTGAGACTGCTCTGCAGGCAGGCATGATACAGAGTACAATAACGGGTATGTCAATCTTTCCATGTATGTCATGTTTAGGGGCCTGCAATTCTCCCAGGCATAACTCTGTGTTTTCTCCAATTGCTGCAGGTTTGTGGTGAGGTACTGACAGATGTGAGAATTGTACTGCATTATTGGCATGATAAGGGTATAGTACAGCAGAGGTATCCTGATCTTGGATGTGATGCCCATATATATGATGTGCGGAATGTGTGTGTCACCACTACAGGCACATGGTGAAAGTGTAGGTTGCTGTTAACATGCATTCCCAAGTCTCTCAACACTGTGTTGGAGCTTGGGGGGTGCTATGTTTATCATAATTAGCAGGGACATGTCATTAGAAAAGGGGACAATGAGTATTTGTATGCTTTAAGGTTCAGTCCATGTGTTTGGCATCAACCATTAGTTTGTCATCCCCTTCTGTAATATGGTACCATCATTGGGGGATTCTATATGAGTGCATCCAGTTAACAGTCATCTGCAAACTTGATAAACCACTGGCCATCTATTGTTCTCTGCTCTTCAGGAAAGTATTTTTTTAAATGTGATGGCCCAGTACAGATCTGTGTGGTATTCCACTGGTGATTGGGCTAGTGGTGGAGGTGCAGTCCTCAACTTTAAGAGTCTGTGTGCTGCCATTGAGTTAGTTGGCTATCCATCTAATACTGCATGGCCTAATTCCCAGATGGGAGATCTTCACTATGACATATATGAAGGGATACTGTCAAAGGCCTTGGATAATTCAACATGAGAGTTATGTCTTGCTATCTCTCATCCAAGTCTTTGGGGTAAGTATCCAATAAGTCCACAAATGTCAATAAACAAGATCTACCCTTGACAAAACCAAAATGGGTAGGGTCAAGTGTGCTGAAAGTCACCTATGTCCCTGTGTTTATGGTAAATGCTGATTAATACACTAGTCTAGCAGATGAGGCTTTTTAGGTGTATGGGTAAGTAGTTGTAGTTCTGCCTGTTACCAGATTGATGTGCATTGTGTAGCACACAACATTTGATATTACATTTTGTAGTGTGGTTGATATATGTGTAGAAAAAGTACTGAGACCCCCAGGGTTGCAGTGCTTGGTGGGAGGGTGCAAACACATGAATGTTGTCACTTGTCTGGTCAGGTGAAAACAGATGAACATCTGTAGGTTCTGTTGAAGCCACTTTATTATGTACAAACACCTCAGGATTGAGGCTTACTTTAACTTAAATAAACTTGTAAACAGACTAGCTATTACACTCATAAATGCTCACTATCTGGCTGCACTCTCAAAATGGCACTGAAACCAATGCGTGCTTGCTATTTATATGCACGTGCTGCCTTTGAAATGCTTCTTAAAGGTACAACATACACACTATTTTATGTCCTCCCTCTTTGAGTAATGAGTCATGCAGTATTGACAGCATTAATTGACATGCAATTGATACAAATAATTTTTTGACATGCAGTTATACAGAACTAAGTACATATAGACAATTATGACCACGTTGCTGTGTATTTCACACTAGGTATGGAAATACGACCAAATTGTGTGACATAGAAATTAGAATTAGGTCTAACAACTGGAACTGTCTCTGCTGAATTTTCAACTTCAGGGACATCAGGAATAGAAGTAGAAGTTAAAATATATTCTGCAACAGGAACATTGGATTGCTCTCAGATCTAGAGTCTGTATCACAGGAACAGTGCTGCAATTTCGATTCTGATAAAGGAAGATGATGTCTGCGACTTATCCTATACTCCACACCCTCAGATTCTACAAAGTAGGATCTCTGCTCGGCATGTATACCTGTTACTTGACCAATCCACTCAGAAACTTTATTTGTATCCTCACTGTCTCTCATCCTTTCAGTGGATGACATAATCTGCTCAATTTGTCATAGCTGGACTTCTACAAAGAATGCCTTCTGAATAGTTTGACTCTAATTGTTCTCTTGTTCTTTGCTTTAGGCCTCACCAAACTGGAACTGATAGGCAATGTTGTTCTGGTTTTCCTAGATAGAACTCTCTGAGCCAGCACAGCAAGTATATTGTCACAGGGAATGTTTCTGAGATTGAGTAAATTCAAAAAGACATCGGTATTATCACACTTTGACTTCTCTAGTAATTGCTTTTCACTGTGTACTGCACAGTCAGCTAGTCCATTAAACTTTGGGTATTCTGGACTACTAGTAACATGCACAAAGTCCCATTCCCTTGCAAATTTCTGAAAAAACTGACTGGTAAATTGGGTATCATTGTCAGAAATAACTTTGTGTGGACTACCATGGACTGAGAAATGACTTTTCAACTTGGTGGTAATAGCAGTGGATGTTAGGTAGTAAATCTATCTCAAACCAGTTTGAGTAAGGGTCTGCCAACACTAAGTAATGCTGATTGTTCCACTCGAATACATTGGTGGCTACTGTTGACCAAGGTAGTTCAGGAACTTGACTTAGCTGAAGTGGTTCTTTTTGCAAATGTGGTTTAGTACTATTGCATACTGAACAAGAACAAAGTACTTTATCAATATCTTTTGCTAGAGAAGACCAAAATACTAATCCTCTCGCCCTTCTTTTAGTAGAATCAGAACCAGGGTGACTATGATGCAAAATCTGGATATATTCACATTGTAAGGAAGCAGGAACAACAATTTCAGGACCTTTCAAAATTAATGCCATCTTCCATCAACATTTCATCTCTGTAAGGAAAATAAGTTTGCACGTAAGGTGGTACAGTAGACTGCTTTGACGGCCATCCAACATTAATGAAGTGGTTGAGCATTTGCAAAACTATCAGTCTTTGTATGATCATTCAGCTCATCAAGTCTCATGGTAAAAAAATGATGCACTTCCATGGCATCAAATTCAAAGTTCTCTGCATTAAGCTGTTCCATTTTATTTCTGAGCAATCTGGATAAGGTATCAGCCAGATTAAAAAAAGTTTGCCTTTCGTATACACCATTTTGAAGTTGTACTTTTGCAATCTGAGCATCATTCTTTGTAATCTCGCTGGGACTAAATGTATAGGTTTCTTTAAAATAGCAACTAGAGGTTGGTGATCATTCTCAATCTGAATAGCTCAACCAAAAATATAATCGTGAAACAGAGTATGCAAATACTATTGCCAAAAGTTCTTTCTCAATTTAATTTGCATTTCAGTTTGGGTAAGGGTTCTAGATGGCTAAGCTACTGGTCTGCCTTCTTGAAGAATAACTGCACTAAGACCAAATTTTGAAGCATCACAGGAAAGAGTTACTGGTTTATTCACATCGTAGTATCTTAATGTAGGTGGGGTGGCAGTTTTCTGCTTAAGGTCTTCAAATACTGTCTGGTGCTGTTCCAACCAAGACCATGTAACATTTTTGTGTGTCAGCTTTCTCAACGGTGGTGTTGACTCAGTGAGGACTGGTATAAACTTGCCTAAATAGTTGACCATACCAAGAAAATGTTGTAGAGCTTGAACATTATCTGGTGCTGGCCTCTCTAGAGTGGCTGCTTGCTTGGACAGATCTGGTCGCAAGTCAGTGGTAGTAAAAAATGACCTCCTTATGTAACTTCTGGTAGTCTGAATTTGCACTTCAGAGGATTGAGCTTCACATTCACATCACATGCTCTGTCTAGAACTCTCATAAGATTTCTGTCGTGCTCTGCTTCACCATTGAATCGAGCCAGTAAATAGTCTACTATTATGCCACAAGGATAAGCTGAAAAAATTTGCTCCATTGCACACTGAAAGACTTCACTTGCAGAATTTATACCAAATGGCATCCTGAAGAATCTATATCTTCCAAATGGGGTACTGAAAGTAGTCAGTAATGAAGATTTTTGATCAAGCGTCACTTGCCAAAATGAACTTTTTGCATCCAAGACCGTCAAAACAGTGGCATTCGGTATTAGGGCTGTGACTTCCTCAACTATACCCATAGGATGATGCAGTCTCTCTAATGCTTTGTTCAAAACTCTTGGATCAATGAATATTCTGATTTGTGTCTGAGCCTTTTTTGTGGGCTGCTACCATGGACGATACCCACTCATTTGGTTCTATAACAAGACAAATTACACCTTGCTGCAGCATTTTATCCAACTGAGCTTGCTTAGCTATTGGAACATTTCTTGATGGTCTGACCACTGGACTGATATCTGAGTCTAACTTAATAGAGTACATAACTGGAAGTTTGCTTAACTTGTTATCAAAAACATCAGCATACTCTGAGAAAAATAACTTTAGTAAAATTGGAACCTAGGATATGTGCTTATATGATTAACTTCTTTAGTAACAGAAAGCAGATTCATTCTCAAGACTGTCTCTAAGACCCAATAATGACTGCACAGGTCTTCAGATTACATAAAATACTAACGTAGGCTAAAGGACACTGAATCTCCAAACCGTAAAAAGTGAAAAAAATGTTTATTGCATTGTAAATGAAGTATCCAAACAGTATGATACAAAAATAAACGGTTAAGTGCTTTTTGTCTTAATTTAAAAAGACTTCTTCAGACCTACAACAAAAACACAATTGCTCTCTTAAATACAGACCACATGGTGGTTTCAAAAAATATTTACCAGTGGTATTGCATAAGTAATTATGCCTAACACATATCAGAAACAAATCAAATACAAAAACGGCAACAGTAAAAAACTATGAGAAACAAAAATGCATAACAGCTCTAGTGCACAAATGAAGACACATTAAATCGCTCCTTTTAGGTAAACATAGTATAACTCTTAAAACATGTAACAGAAAAAAATGTATATATAAATGTAAATATATATACATTGTTATGAGTTACCAGAGTGCTCTAACTGGACATAAAGAATAATACGCCACGCTCTGGTGGTTGTTAAATTAAAATAAAAATAAAGATTGCAATTATTTGAGTGACTTTTCTTTATAACTGTGTGAGGTTTACTTGATTTCCAAAACCTCCTGCAAATGGTTCCATTCTTTACACGTGTGGCATTGCTCACCAAATGCCAAGCACTTGCCTTTTTTAGACTGACTGACTGACTGGCACCACAATTGTGACAGTTAACAATAAAGCTTGATTTGGGTTTTACCATATCTCCCTTGTACTGCACTGATCATGTTCTTTTCACTGAACTAGTCTTATAACTTGCTGGAAAACTATGGGTTTTACCTGCCACACCCACAGCGGATATGGCTACCATGTGCTAAGGCCTGCTTCTGTTAGCCACATGTAGCATGCTGTCGACATTTGCTCTGGAGCCTGCTAAAACTATGCTCTTATCACTTCCAAGCATACTTGTGTGCCTTTCTGTGACTTAATGGATTTGACAAATCTCAATAGCTTGATTCAGAATTAAATCACTGTCACGAAGCAAAATCTTTCTCACAGCAGCACTATTAATACCACACACAAGCCTGTCCTTTATTAACTCAAATTTTCAGTCACCAAACCTACACGTTTTAGCTTTGTTTCTCAGGTCAGTAATATAAGCTGTAAAAGTGTCTCCTGGTTTGTGATCTCTTATGTAAACCAAATGTCTGTCTAATGTGACATTTGTCTGGGGGTTACACATTTCCCTGAATTTGTTTCAAAACACTCTGGGATATTCCCTTGATTCAGCCTGTAGAGCAATATAATGGTTTTCCCCTTCTCCTTTATGTACTCCTGGTCTTCTTCTTTCAGCTTTTCCTGGTTAGGGGTCGCCACAGTGGATCACCTGTCTTCTCATGACTGGCAGTGGAGTTATACAGTGTCGAGTTGCCAGCCCAGCACCCAACCTTCCACAAAGGGCACACACACACACACACGCACTCAAACCTAGGGCCAATTTAGAGTGAAGAATCCACCTGCAAAATGTCTTTCAGATGTGGGAGGAAACCAGAGCACATGGAGGAAATCCACACGACCACAGGGAGGACATGCAGACTCTCCACAGAAGGCACCCCAGCCAAGTATAACCTGCAAATTTTTCTTTCAGATGTGGGAGAAACCA
>NC_056749.1:398468436-398520559 GCF_019279795.1 Protopterus annectens
AAAAACGGGAATCCACTGTAGCTTCCCCCAGCTTTCCATGGACACACACACATACATGCACAAGCCTAACAATTATAGATTCTTGCACAGTTGTGTGCACCTAATTTATGATTGTGATCAAATGAGCAAATAAAAAACTGAGATATGGACCCATCACACGTGACCTTAGAAGTGAAACAAACCATTACACCTTCGCTGAGAGGATGGCAATTTACCTTATCAATAACTGGTCCCATTCTTGTACCTACCATTCTGTTCTCTTCCTCTTAACCTACCTAAAATTTTTGACTATACATCCCTTCATTGTTTTACATAAGCTACTATTCTACTTTCTCTTCTTTTGTTTTCCCTCCTGTTTTGCACACCCTGCATTCTCCTACTTCTCTGTGTTTCCTGTTAAAATGTCAGAGCCACGGCCTCCAGCTCAGTGCCAAAACGTGTATTGTCATCCCCTTTGGTAAAAACTCTGTACCCCTGAAGTACTACATAGGCGGCAGTCTACTTAACACCAAAAGTGTAATAAGAGACCTTGGGACACAGGTGGACAGTAGTCTCTCCTTTGATATCAAATCCTCACAGTAGTCAGGAAATCCTTCTACATGGCACATCTCATCACAAAAGGGTTTTCATCCAGGAAAAAAGAGGTTATTGTTCCCCTCTACTTGACACTCATTAGACCCAATTATAGAGTACAACACCCCTTTTGGAATGCATCTCCCAACACATCTGCAGCAGCTGGAAAGGCCACAAAGAGGATTACTGGCCTCAAACAGATGGCCTACACTGACCATCTCAAAAACCTCCAGGTTTACTCCGTAGCATATCATCTACTCTGAGGCTATCTCTGCCTAGCATATAAACTATGTTAACCCAGACCTGTTGGACATGCTACACCTAAAGAAATCCCAATCCCTCCAAGCTACATGTTCTAGTGACCTAAACCTTGTCACCACAATAAACAAGACATGCTGGATGGATAGATTCCTGTCCCAAAGACATCCCATACTCTGGAACAAGCTACCCATATATGTCAAGCAAAGTTCCTCATTAGCACTGCGTGGATGAGAAATAGGAAATGCACCCCAGGGTTCACTTCTGTGGCTCTGCTTGACAGGGGCACAGGAAAATAACTTTCTTGGTTGACTTAAGCCAGGGACCCTTGTCAGCAAGGTTTACTTAGGCCCTTGTGCCGATAGCCTAGTACCTACCTATGAACCTATGTCTTCTATGCCTGAGTATTGATTGCCATTTTATTTTATAGTTCATTGTATTATAAACTGTAATTTCACCATGAAGCTTTTCTTCCTAGGCCCCCACTGAAAAATGGAGATTAAATTCAGTCTACCCTGGTTAATAAATGTAAAATAAGATAAGAGGCATGGCCACCCTATATACTCTTAGTTTATCCTAATTGTCATGGTAAAGATTGGAATAGTCTGTTAGCTAACAGCCTCTACTTTAAAGACTTTAATTGTTTAGTATCATATCATAGATTACGGCAACTTGTACAAGAAAACACCAGGGGGAACTCATTTCCTGGACATTATCACTACTGATGTAGTTAGCTCTGACCATAACTATAAACTGTTCAAAATATGTAAACCTGCTGTTAACAAAAACATGGTTAAATGATAGAATGTGAAAAAATTAATTTACAACACTACAAGCTTTTAAAAGTGTTAAAAGCTCCAAGGAATTATTGAAGAAGGATACCTATTATGGTTATTTAGTCCTTGAAATATTCTAAAAAGAATGGTGAATTTACCATGTCTTACTGATCACTCGGCAGTAAATCTAACTTTCTTCACTAGTGGTTCTGAAACTTTGCAACAAAATGAAACATTCGTTCAGTAATGCAAAATACAAACACAACAGAAAGAAGTTAAAATAAATAAGGACTTAAATTTAAAATAATAAACGTTAAATCAGAATATGAAAAGAAATATTCAGAAGGTAAAAGCAATAATAAAAGATAGTATAAATATGTAAATAGAAAAATTAGACGTCAACATGCAGTCGGTATCTTGAAAGAAAACAGTGTTCTACTTTGAGATCCTGTGTCACTTGCTAATGAGTTATGTAAATATTTTGTTAATGGAGGCAACTCATAATGGAAACAGCATTCTATGATGGGATATTCCCACTGAAACACTGTTCCCTTATATTAACACAATGTCATTGAGTAAGGCGTTACAGTATATTAACAAAGCATCATCAAAATGTCCCCGATAGTATCCTGTCAATGTTGTTATATAGCATCAGGGAATTCATTTCACCACTTCTTAAATCTATTTTTAAAAGCTATTATTTCCTGGCATGGTGCCAATATTTTGCAAAATATCACATGTTCCCCATATAAGCCGTGGTGGTGCAGTGGTAGCATTGTCTCCTCACAGTAAGAGGTTCTCCTGTTCGATTCTTGGCTGGAGCACCCTCTGTGTGGAGTTTGTATGTCCTCCCCGTGGTCGAGTAGTGTTCAAAAGACATGCATGAATGGGCGTGCCTTCGTTGAAGGTTGGGTGTCGAGGGGCACCGTAAATATCTACTGCCAGTCATTAGCGGACCGGAGTTCCACTGTGGTGACCCCTAACCGGGAAAAGCCGAAAGTGACCCCTAACCGGGAAAAGCCGAAAGAAAAACAACATCACATGCTCCCCCTATATATATGAAAAGCAATAGGGAAGAGGATAAACATTGCATAATTTTCAACCTAATATTAATCCTGGGTAAATGTTTTTTTTACTCTGTATTGTCAATATTAACAACAGACATAGTAATATGGAACTCTTGTACTTGTCTCAAGGTGGCGTTTACAAAAGAAAAAAATCAACATTATCTAATATAATAGACTTTTATGAACAATATATGCTTCTGACATTGGCCTGCTATCAGGTGTAATATTCTGAATATGGCTAAGGCCTTTGATTCTTAATCTCATACAGTCATTCTAAATGCTATGATTGCTGCAAGTATCAGCCCATATAGCAGAAGATGAATTGTGGACTGGTTAACTGATAGATCACAATCTGTAGTAGTACATGGATGCAATTCTAAGTGTTTGCCAGTGAAACTGGATATTCCTCAAGGATCAGTTTTAGAGCCTATCTCATTTAACATAGTATTTGACACTCTAACTAAAAATAAATATTGTTGGATAAGCAAACATGCAGATGACCTAAAGGTCAGTTTTGTTATAGCCAGTGATAATGAAGCTAGAATAATTAACTCCTACTTGTCAGAAGTCTGGTCTTAGGCCAATTAAACTGGTCTCAAATTCAGTGTGGACAAATTCCAAGTGATGTATTTTGGCAAACCTAAATTAAATATCGAGTTCATCTGAAGTCGACTGTTTTACCTGTAGTGGATGTCTTCAGGGTCTTAGGTGTAATCATTAGTAAATACTTCTTTCTGGGCAAACATGGGCAAATAATTAGATGTCAAACCATGAAAAACAACATGGAATTATACTAATGAACCTTGCTACAAGGGACAGTAGCAGTTGTACACCCTTCTAAAATGTTTATACAAGACCAATTTTCGAGTATAACAATGCTATCTGTCTCTATACCAAGGACCAATTAAAAAGTATTGAGGCTGTGAAAAGCATATTCACAAAGAGCATTTTCCAGTGCTGTACTTTGCAGATGCAGGTACTTAAATTTATATACACTAAACTATCAATATAGATGAGGAAAATTTTGACATAGGATGAAACCTTACAAGCAAAGTTTAAAATAGATTTACATCACAGTAAAACATCTGTTAGGAGTACTGATATAAAACTGCATGTACAACCATTCAGATCTAGATTGAGACAAAGTTTCATAACATTAAGAATTCAAGAGTTATGAAAAAAAATTAATATATATTAGATTGTCCAACTCTTTAACTCATTGTACTTAATTTTGATACATGGGCTGGATATTCAGTATGTGATTTTGATTTGGAGGAATCCGTTTTCCTCATTGGCTTTGGACATGAACAATGTTCCTTGTGCATGTGAATTTGTGTGTGTGTGTGTGTGTGTGTTATATATATATATATATATATATATATATATGTACACACACACACACACACACACACACACACACACAGACACAACATTGAGTCACATGACTGTATGTGCACCTATGTTGTCTAATTCTCTTTTAAAAAAGTGGCCACTGTAGAATATTTCAGGTTGCTTCACACAAAGGTACACTACTGCAAAGTCACATTAATGATTGTGTAACTTGAGTAAATGACACGTTCACTAATGTCCATCCATAGAAAGTCTCTGTACCCAACTAATAACACTAATTCATTGTGTGTGTACAACTCTGATACCAATAATGATACAAATAATGCTTTTAAGCTTTATTTAACAGATGTAATTACCACAGTACAATTTCCAAATTGTTTGTATTAACATAAATGCACATTTATCCTGCAGATACAGTATGTGATCACCTTGAGTAAATGCCAGCAGGGTCTGTCAGTTTTACTGAGAGAACCCCCTTATGCATGTTATAGTTACTCTATGTAACTCCGATATCTGACTGTAATCTATTTCAATCCCCCCAAGACACACACACATACTTAACACTTACCAGTTATAGTTACTTTATTGACTGGATACACCTCCTGTGTAAGACTGCAATCAGTTGCTTGAATAAATGCATACATAATGCCCTGTGAATGGTATTTCAGCTTACTGGGTTTGGAAGCATACAGTGCAATTATAGCTCTCACTGTCTTACTGGAAGGATCAAGGACAAAGCCAAATGTGTTAGGAAAGACAAAGGGTAAAACTGGAGCCAGATTTAAAAGGAAAAATCTACTTTGTCATTTGGATTTATTCTGTTTCGATAGTATGGTTTGGAGATTTTAAATATTGCTCTTGTACTTTTAAAATGTTGCTAGAATGAAATGTTTAGTATTACTGTACATTTTTAGAAGGATATGAAGTCTGAAACGCAAATGACTGTTTTTATTTCATTGACTGCAATAGTAAACAAGTTTCCAATACACCAAAGACTTTGTGTGGAATAGAACAAAACAAGTAAGACAAAATGTAAGGTATTATGTGAATCTGGGGCGGTTGAGAGGTGCCGTAAATATTGCCATGATGCTGACTGTGTACAACTCAAATTCCTTATTGTGAAAAAATAATTATGGTCACAGTAATGTAGTTTACAAACTGTACAACTTACTTCACACAGACAACTCCTGCAAGTAACAAGTTCTCTGCCCCCCCCCACACACACACACATTATTTAGTATGTACACAATTGCAGCCACAAGTATTACAGAAAGACATTAAAAACTCCTGCATTCACCCTACATGCACAACCTCTTCACTCATACTTCATACCAACTGCTGGGAAGATCAGGCTGCTGTTCTTCAACTCAAGCTGAAAGGATAGTCTCTCTGGATGGGTTAGAAATGTTCTAATCCTCTGCTGAAATCTTCAGATCTGACAACCTTTTTTGAAGTAGCCTATATGAAATGTTGGTTCAGAGTGAAGAACTAACATTACAGGCATACTATCATAAGAGAAATGAATGGACCTCATTTTATTCACACCTCTCTTTTATCTATGTGATAGCATTTGTATACAACATTAAAATGGAGGAGTAATTAGCTGCTGAACTGTGCATTTATTTATTTACCAGAAAAGTCTGACTGGGATAAAACCCTTTTTCAGTGGAAGACCGGGGGAAAAAGCTCTACATTTAGCACTAGTTTTGACATATACATAAAATACAGTTACAAGATGTCAAAAGGATTACCAAATATGAGAGAAAAATTTTTACTATAGTTTACATAAACAACATTTAGAAAAAGAGCATGTACATAGCTTGCATATGTATATAGAATGTTGAAAATTCAATCACAAATAGGATTAGGCTTGAGTATTGCAAGGAGAGAGAGAGAACTATAACACTGCAAAATATATTGTAATATTACCTGCAATGTCTAGCAATTAAAATGGTGAAAAGCAGAGGGAGTGTAACTGTGGAAATATTGGGGGGGGGGGGTTTTGATAATGAAATATAGTATGATGTGTTACTAGCAGAACAACTAAGAAAGTATTTTTCCATTTAAGATTTAGGAGTAAAGTAATTAGAGGGTGAGAATAGTTGAAACTACTTATACTTTTACATGGAGGATTAACTTTGAATAGATGAGGAAAAAGAGTGACAAAACTGTGATGGGGGCAGCAAGATAGTGGTTGATCTAATTACAGAGAAAAAGAGATGGAGCCTTGTCTCTTAGACCTTGTGGTTGATATAATTTATGTAAACAAAGTTACACCTTGTTAAGTATCTTTCTGGCCCAATGGAGAAAAATGGGGAAAAAGAAAAACAAGTATTCGGAGCAAAAGTAGTAAGTGTGGCCAAAACAAAAATATTCTAGCTAGGAGCTGAGCAGTAGCAGAGCCAGTTTTTGTTTACATATTGTTTTAGTAGTAACTTGAAGGTATGTGTCTTATCTGTCTATTACTAGCTGTGTGTAAAGTTCCAGTTTTTAATGGCTTGGTGGAATTATGGAGATTCTTCAGCTGAGTTGTTTGTTTTGGACATGGAGAGGAGAAGTTTGTTACTTGATCATATTAGTCTAAAACTAGAGCATTGTTGGAGCATGTTTTTCAGTGATGGCATTTTTCAGGGAAATGAGTTAACTTGTGGACTATCTTGAGTTGCAAGTATGTAATGTATTAGAGGAGCTCTAACCAGTGTAAATCTCTGTGCTCTGCAGTGGTGGGCTTTTAATGGGGTATTTACAGAAAAACTGGAAATTTTATTTTAAAATGCACCAAGTTTAGTTTTAAGGGTGGAATTGTAAAGAAGGGGATGCATGTAGAAGGAATGGAAGTAGGTAGACAATGGCAGTGGATTTTCATGCAGACTCCCCTGTGGGTCTTTTTGATGGCCTGGAGATGATGTTGGTTGTATTTGTTTGTCGTCAAGTAAGACTCTGAGAAGCTTAGTTTGTGGTATGCATTCAGTTTTTGTGTTTTCAGATAAAATGGTGTGGAATTTGTGTTTTTGTTCTATAAGAATTTTGAGCATAAAGATCATTAGTTTTAATTAAATTAGTTTTAATTTAATTCAAGCCAGGAGAAAATACAAGACTGTTACATACAGAAAGTTGCTTACAGAATTCTTATTCATAAAGTTTATGTTTTACTTCTTTGCAAAATTTTGTTACACATTTATAATAAATGGTGACACCAACTGGGGCTTAATGACAAAGTCTGATTCTCCAAGGGTTGTTGGTACCTGAAGATATATGAGGCAAACAGGAGCATTGTGATTGAGACAAGGTTTGTTTAAATGCACTCTACTTACTATTACTAAATGTAGCTTTGTTTCAGATCTGTAGGTACAGTATCTTATCTAATATGGTTCAACTAACTGTTGAATGACCATAATATTCTCAGTAGTCAAGGGAACTCCTCTTCTCAGATAAGTATACCTTTCTAGTCTATACAGCTATTCAGATGACCTGCTAATTATGTTCATGTATGAAACAATGAGTTAAGATGTTATTAGTTGAACAAAAAGGTATTGGAAACAATTCAGCAGTACCACCTGTGATGAAAGGGGATACTGCCAGCACACCTATCTGGAATTTTGTAAATAATTATATGTCATTTGTGAATATCAACATGATTTATGCAAGATGCTTGTGTTACAAATGCATTAGAACTGTATGTCATGTGTATATCAAACTGCTGGTACAGAAGTGTATGTTGAAAAGGGTTTTGCAAAGTGCTGTTTGAAATGTAACCAGTGTGCTCCCTACTGGAATAGAACATAAATGTACGTGCACTATTGCAACTGTTTATATGTATATATTTTAACACTGGAAACTGGAATACAGGAGGTTAACTTCAGGAAAATAGCAGAAATTAAATTACTTTATGGCCATGCAATAAAAGATGGTATCTTTCAGTTTTTCAGATTTTCCACTCAGGAACTGAGGTCTGAGGGCATCAGCTCTGCAGTGACACTCAACAAACCACTAGGCCTGCTACTCGTGAGTAGGCTTACCAAAGACTGTGAATGTATTGTGCTGTGGCATCTCACCACACACCTGACACACTCCTGGATGATACATGTGAGTGGGACTGACAAACAGAGGAGTGGACACATTCAGTTCTGTGCTTACCTGTTAATGCCGCCTTAGTAAACACCCATGATTAGAATTGCATAACATTTGCACATGCAGCCACAGAACACCCCACCGCACACCTTGTTTTCCCTTGTAGGCAGCTGTGAGTAGGACTGTCAAACAGTATGCACATGGTGATTCCAAGATGGTGGACACTCAGTGATCACCTTACCCATGAAGCTCTCTATCAAAATCAAGTTAACCTACAAAAAACAAGAGCTCTAATAATAATAAGAAGAGCAAATCATCAATGAAGACATTCTAAAGAAACATCGATAAGCTAAAGGAATATTCCTGCAAAATCAATGAACTATTAGAGCAGATTTCTTAGCTGTTTAGCTAGAAAAACAATACAAGTGTAATTCTAGGCCAAAATACTGAGCTGTACTACATACTCAAGACTACCACGGAGATCAATCTTCAAAATGCTAAAAGAAATAGACATAATGGAAACTCAGACTACCAAGACAAAATTATCTGCCATAGCATCACCGGAAAAAGATGTGGGCTCCAAAAGACAGAAAATAGCCAAGCAACAAGATACATCTAAGCAAATGGCTAAACAAAGTACGGATTCCAGCTTCCATGTGGAGGAACTAAAACAAGCCCTGCTTCCACTCCAGACAACTATACAAAACCTTTCTGACCAGATGTCCCGCTTTGGCAAAACAATCAACCAAATTGCAGAACATATGGACACCATTGAATCTAAAACACAAGATAATGAAAACCAAATAAACAAGCTGAAAGATGAAATTGGCATCAAAACCACTATGATAATGGAAATGCAACAGAAAATAATATACCTTGAGGCTAGAAGCCGTCGTAATAATATACTGATTAGAGGACTTCCTGAAAAATATGAACACGGTCAACTCTCAACAATAATTAAACAAATAGTTGACAATCTGCTGCCAAAAGAAGATAAAAACAAAGAGATAATAATCAAGAGAGCACACAGATCGTTATGCAAATGACAAGATGCGGATGCACCAAGACAGATATATGTGAAATTACTCAACTTTCAAGATACACAAAAAATCCTAGTAGCAGCCAAGAAACAAAAGCATGTCCTCTGGAACGGCATTAAATTAACATTTTCGCAAGATCTTCCACTCGAGGTCAAGAAAAGCAGGCAAAACCTGGCACCCTTTTGCGCTGACCTAATCAAACGTAAAATAAAATTTTAAATGTGATACCCAAGTACACTTATATACATACATAACGACACTGAGTATGTAGCAACCTCACCTAAAGAAGTAAAATCAGCATTCACTAAATCCTTCAGCAAAACTCCAGAAGCTTGAACATCAATGACTCTGTAATGCTTGTAAAAATAAAAAATACCTGTCCCTGGACTACATGCAAATATCCCTCTGATATATATATAAACAGCTTCAAAGATGTAATCCACTCATCGAATGATTAAATGTATATATTTAAAATACACATTGTCTGTAGATCAATGGGAACTGAAGTATGGGAGCAGGTTGGTGAAGGGGAAACGTCCTAGGTGACACACATATGCATCACCAGCATCCACTTCCTCACACGTAAAGGATGCCTTAAAAATAATGGCTTTAGCCCTATCCAAGCGAGTAGTGGTAGAGCGAACAACCGGAAAATAAAGAAAGAACAGCACAGAAATTAGTATCCCTTGGCTCCCTTCTAGTCTCCGCTAGATAACAGTAGCCGAAACCATTAAGATTGAAGACTTTTTGTGTCACTGAAGCTTCAAAACAATATTGTTACATAAAATGTGAAGGAAACTCAGGTAATTTTGACTCTCAACGTATGACTGATGATTGTTTAACAAGGAAAAGACACTTTCCCCAATTCTACTATAAGTTGCACAATTGTCATGACTTTTTATGAGGATAATATATAAAAGAGAACTATAACCAAAGGAAGACTCAGATAAGAAATAAATACACAGTATATGGAAGAACAGTCACTTATACGTGACCAGAGTTCTGTTCGGTGTATATTATGTTGTTGTTGTCTTTCCCCGCACTCCGGCCGGGAGTCGAATGGGAGAGCCTCTTGATGTGAGGCAGCAGCGCTGCCATTACACCACCGCGGACTAGGTTTGGAAACACAACATGTTTGAAATAGTGCTGTCAGCTGTGAAAGTATTTGCCATTATACACACCTTAAGTGGTTCAGAGATTATTAAAAGGCCATCTCTAGACTCTCTATGCTTGCTAAACTGAGCTGTGTATACATAGCACTGATTTATCTCACTTAGGATTAAATATGGAGAGTGTGTTCTAATGGTATGACATAATACACAACACCAGAAAAATATATAATATCCTGCTTATATAAATTCACTAATGGTATGGAACTTGCTACACAAGACTCCATTATAATATCTCACCGAAAGATGGAGGTCTTCATACTTCCAACTTAACAATGGATAAAAAAACTGTAGCTTTACACAGGTATATATATCTGATATGTGCAGTTTTAGATGACTTGTCACAGAGCTATTAAATTGCAATGTTATTAAACAGCAATCTTAGAGCCACTAATGTAGATATACCTATATTAGAATATAATTTATTATAGTGTAAGAACCAAAGGAGTATATACATTGATGCTGCTTAAAACACCACTAATTAATGTAGAACACTCAGTAATAGAGAAGCCTAACCAAACTCGTCCTATATGGAAGAAAAATACAATTCATAGTATATTGTTAAATGAATATTGGCATACTATTTAACCATGAATAAACCAACAAAGGACATTAACAAACACAAAATAAACTAGTGGAAATGCTATAATTAAGAAATACGGAACTATGCAGCAAAACACCTGAGACTACTAGATTTCATTAATAAATGCTATAACTAAACTGCAATATTAAATAACTAACCAGAAAAATATAGAAAACAATACTCTTAAGAATGTTGTTTCTTTTGGCTTTTCCCGGTTAGGGGTCGCCACAGCGGAACTCCAGTCCACTAATGATTGGCAGTAGATTTTTACATGCCAAGTTGCCAGCCCTGATGCACAAACTTCAACGAAGGTACGCCCATTCACGTATGTCTCCATGCAGAAGACACTCTAGCTGAGAATCGAACCGGACAACGTCTTACTGTGAGGCAACAATGCTACTGCAGCACCACCACCACAGTAAATATGTTATTTTATTTATTGATATTTATTCTTAAGAGTAAAACAATACTTAAGAATAAATATCAATAAATAAAATAACATGACATGGAGTACTAAAAAACAAAAGAATGGAGTGGGATGTCAGTACTAACTGATGAATAGCAAATCTTGGATAAATGCAAAAATGTATATAGGCTCATGGTATGAGCAAAAATTCACTTTACTAATATTGTATAAATTCAAAGGCTACACTTGCAAATTCATATCCGCATAACCAGAAATGACTCATCTAATAGCCTTCCACTACCAAGCCCTTCCAGGTATAGGAGTAATGTGGGTAGGCACAGATTTAGTTTTGGTAGGGACAAATGCTGCTAAAATAGACTACAACCTAGAAATGAATAGGAAAAGAAAAGCATATAGACTTGAATATCCAAAAAATATCACAGATAGAAAAGGAGTGATCAAATATGAATATAAAGAAGCAAGAAATATATCTAGAATATCCAAAAACAACAAATGGAATATAGCATAGTATTCTAACCTACACACATCCTTAAATAATACACACGGAATGGAGTACAAATTATAAGTGACTAAACGTGGACAATAAACTCATGGAACGTGAGGGGACATCAAGACAAAAAAAAAGAGGAAATTACTGATGCACCTAATATACCAAGCAAAAACAGATATTTTTTTCATACAAGACACACATATGCTAAAAGAGGACTGGGATGGGGATATAAACAGAAAATGGAATAAAAAGCATTATTGCTTCTGGGGACAGCACAAACTCTACCATAATTAAAAATTAATTTCAAGAAACCATAATTGAATCTAAATCAGATATAAATGGAAGGTGGTGTTACTTCACTGCTTCAAACCCTAGACTATCCAAACCAACCTTATTTATCAACGTATACTGCCCATGTTCAAAACACGAAAACTTTATCACTGAAATCCACAACTTATTAAGCAAATTCCCAGACCACTACCATATAATAGGTGGAGATTGGAATGCAATGATAGACCCATATAATGACCGATTGAATAAATCAAACAAACATAATCACCAACCATCACTTGCTCTTGCTGATCTTATCTCAGACTTTCTCCTTCTAGACCCTGTCTCCTTAGTTGAAGACATAGGGAATGGTAATTACTTTACACATTTCTCTAAATGTCACAACTCATGGGCTAGACTTGACTTTTTTCTTAATATCTGAAGAGTTTGCAAGAGGAAAGATAAAGTATACTAGTGAACCCAGATACCTATCAGATCATTCTAAATTAAAGTTAGAAATCAACTGGATTGACACTTTACTGATACCCAAACATCTTAGAGGCAACTGGACCATAACAACAACATTCTACTCAAAACGGATGTGGTTGAAAGTATATCTGATATCCTAACAGAATTAGAAAACAATCTTATTAATACTAACATTTCCCCAGATATACAAAGGGCGGCGTGTAAGCAACAATCAGAGGTTTCCTGATCCAAAAAGCATTCTATCTATAAAAAAAAGGGAAACAAAAAGAGAACCAACTAATAACTGCGCTTAGCAAACTGGAAAAAAATGTACAAACAACATATGACCCTAAATTGGATAAACAGGTAACCAAATTACAAAAGGAACTGATGGAATTGCATCAACAAAACTACTCATTACAAGAATTTAAATATATAGCTAAATATTTTGAAGGAATGCAAATCCCCTCTAGAACACTTGCTAGAATAATAGACAATAAACAGAAATCCTCTAGAATAACTTTGTTGAAATATCAGAATAAAATGATAAAAACAGATGAACAAATCCTAGAGATATTTAAAGAAATATATACTGGAGTATATAATGCCAAAGCCCAACAAGCCTCCAAGACAGAACCAGAAATATTCTTGAGGAATCTTGAATTCCCCAAAATCAATGATACCCAAACAAACCTACTAATAGCCCCATTCAAAAAACAATAAATAATTGAAGTAATTAAAAAGCTAAAACCAGGCAAGGCACCAGGTCCGGACGGATATACAGCTGAATTTTACAAGACATTTGCGATCTCCTCTATACTTCTAAGAGTATTTAACCACATCAGATCAAATGGGATATCAGACATACACCTAAACAGCTCAAAAACAATATTGTTACCCAAAAACAAATTCGACAGAACTAATCCCCACAACTATAGACCAATAGCCTTGATGAATGTTGATGTCAAAATCTTAACCACCCTACTAGCTGAAAGACTTAAAAAAATTATGCCAACTATTATATCCCAAGACCAAGCAGGCGTTATGGCTAATAGACATACATGGGACAACACCATAACATTAGATTCTCTTATTCAACTTAACCAAAAAAGAAAAAAACCCTAGATATACTCTAGTTTTAGATGCATGCAAAACTTTTGACAGGGTTGATTGGAATTTTCTATTTATAACATTATCCCACTTTGGCATCCCAAAAGAATACATCAGTCTCATAGAAATCCTATATAATAACTCACATACATACCTATACATAAACAAAGTTCTATCAAGTCCAATTAAAATAACTAACGGAATAAGACAAGGGATGCCCCTTATCACCACTTCTCTTTAATTTATTCATTGAGCCCTTCTTTCTCCACATTTCACAAAGAACTTTTCACATAATCCCCAAAATACTGAATTCAAAAATAACACTATCAGCTTTTGCGGACGACCTCAACATATATTTTGGACTCCCTAATACAGATCTTGATAAGATCACATCGGCAATAAACAAATATTCAGAAGCCTCAAATTACCTGATTAATTGGGAAAAAAATCACATATATTTCCTATTAACCCCCTAGACCATAAAGAAGGACATTTCACAGACTCCTCCTTCAAAATAAGCTATTCTGTTAAATACCTTGGAGTAAATTTCGAACATAACCACTCATCCAAATTACAAAACAATATAATTAAAAGATGGAATAACATTACACAAGATATGGATAGATGGAAATTAATTAAATTATCTATAATCTCAAAAGTGGCAACTATTAAGTTGAATATCCTACCAAAACTTCTATATCACTTCAATGCCACAATGACAATCTTACCAAAACAATTTTTTCACAGGATAAAGAACTAGCCAAATTCGTTTGGTATCCCAAATCAGTCCAAATTAATTATACAAGACTAACCTATCCAAAGGAGAAAGGGGGACTAAATCTACCTGACATTCAACTCTACTATAAAATTACTAACACCCTCAGACTTACTCTAATATCAAACTACTCAAAACATAATGAACAATGGACACCACTATGAGTTCAATTATGGCATCAACACATACTTTACAATAAGATTAATCCCAAAGCCATAACCTTCATAACTCTAACATCAAGAACCTAAAACTCAATAAAACGTTAATTGCTAGCATCAAAGATTACCAAGATTGGATGAAAACCTTAAAACTTACTAATGCCCTATCTATGCTCCAACTGTTACACCTAAACCCAAATATTAAAATAAATAACAAAATGTTAAACTTAACAGAATACCCATTAATTAAAGATGGTACCATCTGGGATATATATAAACATAAACATAAAACACCGCAAGAACTACGTGAAATCTTAAAGGTCACAAAGAAATATATTATTATTTTAAGACAAATTTGAGAAATTGTTACAGTAATAACCAAAGAGATATCTAGTAATAAGGAAGATGTATCAAGACTATCGGAAATTCTGGAATCTCTCACAAGTAAGGGAAAAGTAGTTTCAAAAACTTATAAACTAGTGAATTCTTTTACTTACAAAGATGCATTATTATTCTCCTCCTACTGGGATAATAAAGGAAAACCAGTATCAAAAGAACAAAAACTTGAAGCTATCAACCTTACAAACACCTTTTCCCCTTTCAAAAAATTAGGTACCCAGCTAATGATTAACAACAACGCATACTACACACCTATGATCCCAAACAAGTTAAATTCCACATCCTCACCGACTTGCAATTGCTGCTCCTTCCCACAAGCAGATCTCATACCTGTATTATGGTTTTGCAAATACTCACAAAATCTATGGGGGATCTCTTAGGATACAACTAGAAAAAATGGGATATCATAAATCAACACTATGTTGGGAACTAGCTATTCTTCATGTCACAGATATTAAACTCACCAAATTACAAATGCATATGTTCACTATATGTTCTCTGATAAAACTATATATAACTAAAAATTGGATAGATCATACAAAACTATCATGAAAAGGTTTCCAATCTATGGCTGGAACCTACATATCATCACATAAACTAATTATTATAAACCATAAGAAATGGACATACTATCAGAAAATATGGAAACTAATATTTGACAATATCTTACTTACATAATGCTAACATACTCAATAAGCATTCACACAATTGTATACTTGAAATTAGTTAACATTAACTTATCCCTAAAACAAACAGGTATGTGAGAGATGTGTGCACATATATTTTCCTATGTTTATATACATGTATATTTGTATTTATGCATGTCCAGTAAATAACAAATGATGGAAATATATCAAGGAATTGTACACTGAACTAACCTATATGCTTTGTTCCTTAACATCTTATGACTAGTTTAGCAGCATTATTATAAATAATGTAGATACTATTTGTTATAAAACTGTTCATACTTTAAAATCCATCTTCATTTTATACTCAATTTATATAAACTACTAGTTTTGCATGACACAATATCTCTGTATATGTATACATACCTGATGTAAGAAAAGAATAAGAAGTTATTGACAAAAAAAAAAAACACAGTATGCACATGCAGCATTATGCCATCCTGTCAATTACTTGAAGAGCTCTGGGTGGACAGCTGTGTGTGGGGATGCCAAACAGTGTTCATTTATAGCAGTAGAAAATTCTAGGCATCTGTTGCACCCCCCAGTAGGGAGACATGAGAAAGGTTAACAAACAGTGTGCTTATCTATTCCAGAGCCAACCCAGCCCTGGAAAATATTCATGGGTAGATGTGTGAAATTGTGTGCACATGCATTATTATGACATAGTATCATGCAGCCATTGCATTGCTGAGCAATTAGTGCTATGACATCATGAAGTGTACCCGATGCACCCGTGGCAGACAGTGACTAGGACTGCCAAACATTGTGAACATGCAACATGATAATATGCATCTAAGCATCTAATCTGACCCTGGCAAAAATCCATGGGCAGAACTGCAAAACATTACACATCTGCAGTGCTGTGACCTCCTACCATGTACTTGCTCTGTCCCTGGTAGACATTCTTAAGTAGGACTGCCAAACAGTGTCATATGCAGAACATTGATATCGTATTGTTCACTTGACCCACCTATGGCAGACAGCTGTAAGTAGGACTGACAAACACCATACATGATGGCATAATGTACCTGCATCACAAATAGCACAAATGAGCAACATATATATATGCACACATGATGCAGTGCATGGAATGCAGTCACAGTGATGTATGATCTTATTATTTACATGTATTCAGCCTGTGCTTGAACCTGCTGCCATTGCTTCATTTCAAACACTCTTCTGTTATATCTCTAATCTCAGATCTGAATCATAAATAAAAAGATAAAGGTGCTTGCTATAAATGTGGCAGGTAGAAAGAATAGATGGAAAAAACAGTAATGTTTTTGCATTTACCTTCAGACACTAGCTATGGGTATTGATGACAACTCATGCAATGTGATTTGCTAGGAACTGCTGCTAATGTGGATATGATCACACAACATGGGACCAATTAGAGACAGGTTTAGTGTGTTCAGCACCTATTAACATATATGGGCACTTACTTGTCAGAGGAATGTGTCTGTATGCAGAATGTGAAGAGGCAGACAACAGGGTGCCATGTTAGTCAAGATCTGGAGTCATTCATTTCTCAATGTATTGGCCAGGAACTGCATGGTTGCAACGCATCCAATGTCAGCATACCTCTCAACCACTAAAAGCAAGAAATCTGGACAAAGCCAAATATGAAGGGCAAAGGTCCAAAAATAGAGACAGATTTTAAATACTGCTTTTATAAACTTAGTTGCTAGAATAATAGAATTTATGTTAATATGCATTTTTGAAGGATAGTAAGTCTGAAATTAAAAACTCTGTCATCATTTAGTAACTTAATTTCTCAACAATTTGTCATAAAACCACACATTTTATGAGGAGCAGACCAAAAATATCAGGCAAAAATTTCAACATTCTGTAAAAATCTGGAGTCTTATACAATGTTTTCCTTCCAGCAATAATTGGAGACATGGACAGTCTACATATGACTAATTGTTTGGCAAGTATCCAGTGGTTGATTGAAGTATACAGTACATGCAGGTACAGAGTGACAGACAGGTCACTCAGACTTCATATTAGGCTGTATTTCCCAGATAGTTGTACAGACACTACCAGTAAACAGTTTGTCTGCTGTCTAACATGTGGGCACATCACATCTGAGTGATGATCTTCTAATAGGCAGTTCAAAACTGTAAATGTTGACAAGGCCAAGTCATGAAGGTATTGATAAGGATAGTATCCCAATGTTCTCTGCACATCCATGCACAAAGAGCACATCATGAAGTGCTGTTCTGCAGAAACCATGTGTGAATGTTAGAATCCCTAATAAGAGTATGCATATGATGAGCATGGCATCAGCCCATAGCTGGTGAGTGGCAATAATGTGAGATTTTATTGACGTTCATGTGGTAGTCCATTCCTGCCTTTCTCAGGTCATATATCTGCTAAGGTGATGATGAGACCATATTGTCTGAACCTTAACATATGTATTGCATTACTGGGTTTCTCGTGTCTACATAATTTTATACTGTTATGTTATCACTAGATTTGATGCAGTGATATGTAAATGTATGCATTTTAACAATGTTAATTAAATGCTGTTCACATCCTGCATTGGGCATCACACTCACATGTAGTGTATGGAGTGGCGAGCTTCAGATATGCTAATGCATAGTTACAAAAAATGTACATCATGTGGTACACATTCCTTCATACAAAGCAGCCTGAATAAACATGAAAAACAACACACAAATGTTAATTCAAGCCGCCCAGCTTTCAATAATAATCCATTAAGAAAAATCACTTAAATATCACGTTTGAAACTCATTTCCTCCCCTGTGCAAAATCATGAAACAAGTCAAAGTTTAAATGCTATTATGACATCACTGACAAATCAAAATGCTGTCATAATTAATGAAGACATACATATTCAAATGCTTTTTAACCTTTTCATTTCCATATGCAATACAAAGAAAAGCATTTAAAAAGTCTCTTCTGTGTTTATATACACTTTTATACATTTTTATGCTTTTGTACATGTTTTATATTATACAATGCCTTTTTTATACAGGTTTAATACTTGCTGCAGTATTTAAACCCAGGTAAATATGTAATCCATTGTTGTGTTCAGTTTTTAAAATAATATCCTGTACTCTTATATCAGAAACAGCCTTTGAGTGACTCTACAAAGAAATGTATGATCAGTATTCATCTGTGACACATTTTGTTAAAGCTTATGTTCGTGTGTGTGTGTGTATATATATATATATATATATATATATCTATATATAAAATAATGCCTGACAGGGTGTGTGTTAATGTGTAATTAATGCCTGCCCAGGGTTGTTTTGAGGCCCAACACCGCAGGCGGAGGGCATCTACATCCCTTGAAGGGCATTCATTACACATTAACACACACCCTGGAGGGTATTATTGCACTTAGAGAATGGGGTCTCTGTAAAATCGTTGTGTTTTACTTGCTTATTTATTTTAAGTACTATATTATTTTTTATATATTTTAATGTAAAATAGTTCCTCCACCTAATGTTTCAAACTTGCTGTAGTATCTGTTAATTGTGTTGGAGGAGGCATTTTACATTAAACATATATGAAAAATAATATAGTGCTTAAAACATAATAAGCAAGTAAAACACAGCAGTTTTACATAGAGCCATTCTCTCTCCCATGTATACACACACAGTCTCCTCTGCTTTCATACATACATTCACTCACACAAGATTGGTTTCACCCTCTTTCTCAATCTCTCACAGAGTCTCTGCTGTTTTAATACATGGATTCACTCACACAAGATCGTTTTCACTCTTCACTCTCCAACAAAGCTAGCAATTATAACAAAGACACATTTCTTGTTTATTACTTTGTCATTATTTTTTGTTAACTAAATCTTTATAGCAAATAGTGAATTTATTCAATGGATTATTATTAAGAGTTTGGTATTTTGAAGCTCCCATTTGTATTTTGTTTTTGTGTATAGTACTTTCTGTGATTGAGTTTCAGTCAAGCCGCAAAGCTCATTTTGTTTTGTTTCAACACTGAATGAACACCTCATGGAAGTTAGAAAATTATCAGCAGTGTCTTTGTTGCACATTTGAGCATTCTAATAAAATATATATTTTTGTGAGCTTGACATTCATTTTCCATCTGTCTTTGCAAAATTACAAGAGCCTACAGAGACTATTGATGGTTATCTTATTGAACTAAAGAATAAAGTCAACATCTGTGAATTTGGAGAGTTGCAAGATTTATTAATAAGATACTGTGTGGTACAAAAATGACCAGACTAGTGACAGACTATTAAGAAACACAAACCTGTCTTTGTCAGAAGAAGCAGATATATGTAGAGAAAGTGGAACTGTTAAGTATACATTTAATTTAATTAATTTGAAGCATGCAAGGCAAAATGAGAAATGATTGGAGAACATATTGAAACAAAATTTCGATATAAAGATGCAATGGGATACACAGAAGACATTGTGCATTTGTAGTTAAAGCCTTGGGCAGTAGATGTGGCTATTGACATAAGATAAAAAAAAATCCCACTTTCAATCTTTTTTTAGTTCTGTAGCAAAAAGGAACATTTTTAAAGATGTGTAAAAGGAAATATGAGTTTGTGCAGCAGAATTTCTGGTTTGCTGAATGGAAACAGAAAAATGTATTCATTATTGTCTCTGTTAAAGTAAAAAGAGTTGATACCATAAGGGTGCAAGTCAGAGTCAAGGGCAGATCCTGGCTACATGACGTGGTCAGTTTTGAAACATTGCTTTAGCATAGATGAGGGCTGTTCAGTACAATTTAACTATCTAGACCTTGCAAAGGAAATTCAGTACCATCCCACACTGAGGTAGTGTAGATAAACTCTTTCAGCTAAATGTACATTTCTGTGTAACTCATTGGATAGCAAATTGGGTCAAAAAAGAATTCAGGAAATAAGGGTCAATGTCTCTACCTCCTCAAATGACCTGCCTTTAGTGGTGTACCCTAGAGTTCAGTCCTTGGTCCACTCCTCTTTGGCCATTATTTCTCAGAGATCAAAGCTAAAGTTGAGTTTGTGGCTGACCAAGTGTGCAAGTCTGTAAACTTAGTAGCATCATAAACTTCCCAGAGGATACCATGATCCTCAGAGGGCCTGTCACAAACAATTAACTGGCATCAAAACTATGGACTAAAACTAAGTGCCAAGAAATGTATAATCATATGTCAAGAACAAACTGTCCTTTGATCACAATGTATGCATTATTGTAAGGAAGTCCTTTTAATTGCACAGTGTATATCCAAGGATGGAATCATTCCACACTACTTGGAACTCATTATTTTGATCATGGAGCAGAATTCCCCTTTCAGTATGTTCTTGTCCAAACACTTGTAATAGCTGGAATGACCACAATGCTTCTTCACTAAGAAAATCAAGGGCATGAATTACAAAAAGTATGTGAACCATCTCAAAGCCTTGTCCCTCTTCTTAGTATCATACAGGCTACTGAGAAGTGACCTCTGTCTCTAGTACAGAGCCTCACCAGACCATTTCCTCTGAGACCTATTATCCATTCTCAGGTTCAGTGGTGGAATAAGTACCCACTAAAGGGATCTCAAATTTTTCTTCTATTTCAATAGAAAATGTAAAAACTTATCACCAAGAATTCTGCCACTCCACATAAACTAAGTACTTCTCTTACCCTGTTCAAATGTCATGTGGGTGAATGGATAGGTATCTACAAATTCATCCTTAGTTTAACACCCTTGTCCCTTATGAATAGTGGCAACATGTAAATCTCCCAAAATATCTTTGTTCTGCCTATTTCTATGTTATTTGTACATAAAATGTAAGGGCTAAAAACACAATGAGGTTGGAATGCTAGGTTTCTTAAGATCCTTACATATAAATAGCCTAGTAAGTACCTATGCACCTATGAGTGTTGGCAAGAAATTCTGAGAAAAATTACATGAAATATTGTTTAAACTAGACTTTGGTACCTAGTGCAATTTTTTGCCAGATGTTACTTTTAATGCACAGGGGTTGAAGCACTGAAAAATTGTGTGTGCATTTCTAACATGTTCAGGCTATCATGTAAAGCCACAGAGGCAACACTCTTGATATGAATTCAGAAATAATAAGTATATAATCCCGATTCCAACTGTTGAACTTAAACATGTACATTCTCCTAATAATTCCATCATTTCACCTTTGAAAAGCTATGGATAGTAAAACAATTTCACACTATGAATGAAATGAGTACATGCACACAACAAGCACACAGTTATGTATAGGGCAATTGAAATGCTATACTTCAGGACTGTGATGATTTATTAACAGACTAGGAAGTTTGCTAGGAGCATATCATGTGCAGATAAAGCCTGATGCTGTGCCAATCCTGCATTCCCCAGGGAAAGTTCTAGTAGCTCTCCTGAATTGTAAAAGCATCCTTAGGAAACAGAGCCAAACATGGGTATGTAGCATGGTGCTGTTGTAAAGCAAGGCATGATTATTGATCTACAATGTCTGAATAAAGTGTTAAAATGTATTAGAAATCGATTGACAGTTGAAGTACATTTCTCAAAATTGTCCTTTCATTAACTACTGCAAACCAGGGATTCTGGTAGGTTGTGCATATTCAGGGCATAATTAAGAAGGTGCATGTATATTAAAATTCAATTTGGTATTTCAGTAGAAGCAGTAGGCTTCAAAGAGCAGATGAACAGGTAACCAAAGACTAGTAAGATGCTGTGAACATTACTGAAGGTCTGTCTATTTGGGTTACACACAAGAAGAGCTTGACAATAGGCTAATGTAGTTGCTAAGTAGATTAAGACAGTACAGCTTCAGGAGTTGTAACAGAAAATTTAAAATTAATGAAAATTTTGATTTTGGAACATGTACTAAATCACAAAGACAAGCAAGCATTAGAGAGGATTCTTGGAAAGATATAGTGTCTTACAAAGTTTGTGCCTAATGTGTGTGAGATTACTTTTCCTTTAAGAAAGCAATTAGAGCAAGGTGTGACTTGAAAATATGGCTCTGAACAGGAGAACAGTTTCGACATGCTCAGAAAATTAGTTATAGATTCACCAACTTTCAAATATCATTATCTGAATAAGCCTATTTATTTGCAAGTAGGTACTAATAAGCCATGGTGGTGCAGCGGTAGTGTTCCTCACAGCAAGAGGTTCTCCCGTTCGATTCTCAGCTGGAGGGCATTTTGTGTGGAGTCTGCATGTCCTCCCCACAGTTGAGTGGTGTTGATGGGTGTGACTTCGTTGAAGGCTGGGCTTTGGGCTGGCACCTTGGCACCGTAAAAATCTACTGCCAATCATTAGCAGACTGGAGTTTTGCTGCTTCGACCCCTAACTGGGAAAATCCGAAAGAACAACATTTGCAAGAAGGTACTAGCCAGAATGGTAAAGAGCAGTTGCCTATGGATCAAGAGTGTTTATATATACATAAAGAGATGTGAACAAATAGAAAATGTATTGTTGGCTATACAGTATTCATGAGAAATATCATGAATATGTCCACAGTAAAGAAGTCTGGTTAGAAGCAGGCCATAAACACGTGGCAAACATATTGAAAAAAGTCTTTATAAAGGGCACTTACAGGTTTTGCAGAGGATTTTGCTTAATCTGAAAAAGAAATACAGACCAGGCAAGGAACAACACCCAGCAGATATGTTGAATAAAGCATTTTTAACTGGAAATACATGATCAGTTATTAGAAGAACAAGTTATTACTGTTATAATACACCCTATGATTACCAATGATAGAAGAAAAGATTCCAAACGTACTGATACTAAGAAATGTAGTTACCGAAAAAAAGTTACTCTGAGAGGCTGGCTTGAGTGAATGCCTTTAGTAAGGAAAGGAATTCAGGTCTTATTTTTTCAAGGAGGAAGTAAGGTTTCTCCAAGACTTGATTAAAGTTTAGAGCTGACAAAATAGCTCCCATTAACAAGGAAGGTAAACATGTGAGAAGATACATGAATTACATCTAAGATTTATAACATGCAACATAATAGTATCACATGTAATGTATTAGCTAGGAATGTTGCATAAGATAGAACAAGTAGTGCAGATGTATGCCTTAATCTGTACATCTCATAATGACAATTCAGAAAAGATTTCAACAAATCAACTCCTTTTTGTACTGGTTGTGAAGCATGTTTTTTATCTATGGAGAAGAGTAGTTACAGGTTTATTTCTTTTTAAGGGAGCCTTGTATCTTTTACGTGCAGACAATTACTCCAAGCACCTTGAAATAATCAAAATGGCAAACACAAGTGGTACAAATTTGATTAGTACATTAAATTGTTTATTCTGAAGAGAGGGGATACCTAATGGTGGTGTATCTGATAATGGTTGACAACACAGAAGTCAATAATTCTCAAGATATCTACATGATTGGAAGTTCTAGCATGGCATAGGTCCATTAGATTATGTAGAACATGAACAAGTGGAGTGAACTACCTAACAACTAAGATAGTTATAAGAAAGAGAAGTAACAAAAGTTATGAGGATTACCATTTCTGAATTTTAGAAAATAGGAGTACTACATCACAGGTATTTTGTTTCTCACCAGTACAGCTATTAAATGAGAACAAGGTTGAAAAGCAAATTGCCTATTTCAGAAATATTACTGATAGCAGACAATCAGTATACGTTAAAGGACATGCAAATCAAAAAAATCAGAAGAGACAGGAAGAAAGTTTCATGTGATAATAACTACAGAGAAGTATCAGAATCAGTATGGAAACAATCACACACATTTGGATAAGCCAAATAAATTGACATTCAAGGAGGAAAATCAACAGTCATTTAACAAATAGCCCAAACCAGCTTTAATCAGAGCCAAATATATTGGGGGATGTAAAAATAAATGACTTGGTAGTATAAGCTCTATAATAAAATGCCAATTAGGGCTTATAATAAATCAGAATATGCTTATATTAAAACTCTATGAAAAAGATCAGCACAAATCTAAAGGTTCCTGAAAGGATGGTCAAAGTAGAACTCAAAATTATCATGCAAAGTCAAAAGTAGTCATAAATCCTTCTTGAACTACACCTGTTGATAAAATTTAACAATGCTCTGAATTAATTCATGGTGGTATTATCCACTGTGACCATAAAGCTATGACCAATATATTTGCAATTAAATTTAATACCATCTTCACACTGGAAACAGTCATTGATGTCCCACAAGTTCCCATCCCTTTCTCCGGTCAAAGTTATTATGGAACTTACCATAATTGCACACTCACATACTAAAAATATCACCGGCATGTCCCCTGAAAATGTACCTCATTATTAAATCAACAACGTCAAACATACCCTCTCTGAGCTCCTCCTAAAACTGTTCAACTTAAGCCACAGAGTATTTGCTTTTCCTCCGGGATCAGTATTGTGACACGTTCTGTTTGGCATCTACTTCATGGATCTCCAAACTAGAAACCCAGACATGACTAAACAAATTTGCTGATGACTGTTGTTTGGGTGTTGTCAGTCCCTTAGCATCTGATATCATGCTACTTCAGTAAAGGCTAAAGCACACTTGTCAATGATGTATTAGAAACCAGCTTAAATTAAATACAATGATATATAGTATTAGCACCATTGGTAATCATCTCTTGACAACAGCTTACAGTACAGTAAGCACTCAGCTCCAGACTGCTACAACCATCACAGATATTGACTGGTTCACAGACAAATTCCATTCTTTGAAAACCAATGCAGCAACAATAGTCAGGAAATACTTCTCTAGTCCAAGTAATAACTAAAAGGTTAAAAGAGGTTAACATTCCTCTATATTCTGTCCTGTTTTGAGCAATCATAGAATATAATGCTGCATTTATCATGTATCAAAACAAATCATGCAGATTGAATGCAACTAAAAAAGATATCTGGACTGAGCACCATCAGCTACCATGGCAGACTCGATGATCTATCCCTGTAACCTGTCTTCTATGGACTCCAGCATGGGGATTTATGTTCTCATGCTCTTAAGAACATAATCTGCAGTTACATATAACCAGAATGGTGCCACTGTATCCCTTTAAGTCAAAGTTTCACAATTACATTGGCATATGTAAATTCATCTTAGACCTTTTGCCGTCCTTGAGGCAAGGGGTCCCCAATGTTGAGTATGTACTGGCAAGGTTATTATGATCCATGGATAACTCTGCCTTTTAAAATTTATCAATCTGCTTTATTTTCAGGGAGGACATGCAGACTCTGCACAGAAGGCACCATAGTTGAAAATCAAACCAGAGTACCTCTTGCTGTGAGGCAACAATGTTATCCACTGCACCGGAGTGCTGTGGGGCTTGCCATCTTGCAAAAAAAGTAGTTTTTTTTTTTCTTCGAATTTGCTTCAGTTGAAGTTTGTGTAGTCAAATCTTTGTGTTTTGAAAGGTTTTACTCTGTTTTAACATCCAAACTTTGTGTAGTTCATAGATTTGACTTAGACAAGATCTCACTCAAGCCTATAATGCCTTTTTTGTAAACTTCCAGTTCATCCCAATATTATTCTAGCATGTCCAAAGGTCAGTTGTCAATCTCCTCTCCAGTCCAGCTGGTGAATCTGGGAATCTTGAGGCAATGTTACAACTGTCTCATGTACACAGACAACCCTTTCCTCCTCCCAACAAATTCTAACACATGTGAGAGATGCAACCATATAGCCAAACTGGAGGCTAAGCTCTCTCAACTCAGTACTGGCATAACCAGTCAGGAGGAGAAGGAAACCACACTCACTACAATTCCAGTCTCACATAGACCTACCACGACAGCAAACCAAACACATAATCACACAAAAACATACTCGGAGGCTCTAAATAAAGATCTGCCTAAGCAGCAGAGACCTCCAAAGCAGACACCCAAGCAACCGCTACCCCAAAACAAAACACGTGCAACACATATCTCACAAAGCCAGTGTGCCGAACAGTCACAGCCCTTAAGACTAAACAACACACCTGATACACTTGTAATAGGTGACTCTATCGTCAGGCACACTGACGTCCCGCTCACCAGGCTGAACAAGGAGAGGGTCACGGTGAGCAGCCTGTTGGGCGCTAGGATCCGCCACATAACACAAGCACTCAGGTCACTCCAAGGCAAGTACAAATTTGACTCAGTCATTGTCCATGCTGGTGTGAATGACCTGAGACGTACCTCCCTGGACTACATGAAAAGAGACATAAAGGAGCTCTCTGAGCATGTAGCCCAGGCCGGTATGACCCTGACCTTGAGTAGCATCTTACCCTCACCAAGAATGATGCCACAATATGAAGACGAGATGATCAATTTCAACAATTGGCTTAAGTACTGGTGTCATTCAAAAGGGATCCAATGCCTGTCAGCTTGGGATGATATGCTCGACAAGCCACGATGCTTTTCTAGGGACAGCTTGCACCTGTCACCCCTGGGCTTTCGGATATTGGCAAAGGCTCTTGCTACCCCCATAGTGCCTTTTTTAGGCAAGGCTCAAAAGACAAGCCCACCTCCATAGGTATCACAAGGGATAAGAAACTAAGAGTAATGCTACTCAATGCCAGAAGTCTAAACCTCAAGATGCATGCACTCAAAACTCTCCTTAGCATGGAGAACATCAATATCTGTGCAGTAACAGAAACCTGGTTCAGGGCTCCCGAGAGCACCCCAGTACTACCAGGTTATACCTCATACCATGCTTTTTGGCCCCAAAACTTGGACCGAACCACAAAAGGAGGGGGAGTATCGATATTCATCAAAGATACCCACACCTCCAGGTTGGTGGCAAAGCACGAAGCATCAGAGACTATCCATGTGCAACTAACAGTGGGTAAAACTGCCTTCCAGTTTATAGCCTGCTACAGACCACCCTCCCAAACCCAGAAACCCCACTCGGCCTTCCTGAGAACACTGGAAAATATGAAGGTCTTTCCAAACACCATTATATTGGGTGACTTCAACTACCCAAACATAGACTGGGAGCATTACTCTAGCTCCAACACCCTAGCCCAAAGGTTCCTAGAATTTATAAACTCAAATGCTATGGAACAACTTGTTACCACTCCCACAAGAGGGGAAAACATACTGGACCTGATCATCACCAACATGGGGACTCTATGCTCCAGACCAGAATTGTATCCCTCACTGGTAAGATCAGACCATAAACTAATCTCACTGGATATTCACATCCCGACCCCACCCCCTGCCCAGAAAACCACAGTGAAAAACTTCTCTAAAGCAAATTTCACACTCCTCAAAACCGAGGTGGAATCCTTCAAAGCCCCCGGACCTGTGGAAAATACGGCCCAGACCGCAGAATCCTTTATAAACTTATTCTATGAACACCTTCAGGAATGCATGGATCATGCGATCCCAAATAAAACCAAGACCTAATCCTCCAAAGCCAGACGTCCTGTCTGGTGGACCCCAGCCATAAACAAACTATACAATAGAAGGAGGAAGCTACTAAATGATAGAGCAAAATCCAAAAAAGGGAAGGCATCACTGATCAGTATTAGCAAAAAACTACGGTCACTCATAAAATTGTCTAAGGCCAGCTTCGAGAGAAAAATTGCACAGGACACTAAGGATAATCACAAGGCTTTCTTTAGTTATGTTAGGAACCTGGGCGGTAATTCCCAGATATGCTCAGAATTAGTCCAAAATGACAAAAGACACACTGAACCCACAGACATCTCAAACTTCTCCCCCCCACACACCAAAAGGGCAAACATCTATCCCAGCAGAGTGCTGCCCCCCTGACATCTCAGATGCTCAGGTAAGAGCCGCCCTCTCCAAAGCAAAAAACACAGCATCAATGGGACCAGACGGTGTCCCGGGCTGCGTCCTACATGAACTCCAAGAAGAGCTAAACCTAAACATAAAACTACTGTTCAATCTCAGCCTTACTACAGGATATGTGCCCAAAGAGTGGCGTACAGCAACAGTGATCCCTCTCCATAAAGGTGGTGCCTCAACGGATCCTAGAAACTATCACCCCATAAGCCTGACTAGCTTGGTCTGCAAAGCTATGGAAAGGATCATCATGGACCTCATAAATAAAGATATTGGGGACCTACAGACACTGGATCCTACCCAGTTTGGCTTTGTTAAGGGCAGATCCTGCCTCTTAAACCTGGTTGATTTCTTTGAAACATTCACCAAGGCCATTGACGAGGGGAAGGTGGTCCACACAGCCTACCTGGACCTCACAAAAGCCTTCGATACAATACCCCATTCGGGCATTATAGATAAGCTCACCAGCTTAAATATAATCCCCTATGTCACTAGATGGATTGCAAACTGGCTCAAGGACAGAACCCACATGGTTAGAATTGCTGGAGCCATGTCAGACTCCAAACCAGTTACAAGTGGTGTCCCACAAGGCTCAGTCCTGGGATCTCTCTTGTTCGGTATATATTTCTCAGAGGTACAGGCCAACACGGAAGGACTGTGGCTGACCAAGTTCGCAGATGACTGCAAACTGGGCGCCATAATCGACTCTCCAGCCGACACAAGCATCCTCCAAAAGGGCCTCATAGAAACAGACAACTGGTGCCAGAGCCATGGCCTCAAGCTAAATGCCAAAAGTGTATAGTCATCCCTTTGGCAAAACAAAGTGCCCACAAATTACCACATAGGTGGTAATCCATTAAGTACAGAAGAAGTAATTAGGGACCTGGGGACCCAGGTTGATAGCAATCTCTCATTTGACAACCACGTGGCCAAAGTGGTTAGAAAAACATTTTATATAGCCCACCTAATCATGAAGGGATTCACATCTAGATCAGGGGAGGTCATCGTGCCTCTTTACTCATCCCTCATCAAGCCCATAATTGAGTACAATGCCCCTTTTGGGATGTACCTTAACAGACACCTGCAGCAACTGGAAAGACCCCAAAAGTACCTCACCAAGAGGATCAAAGGGCTCAAACAGATGCCATATGCTGCCCGGTTAAAGAAACTCTAGCTCTACTCAGTGGCATACCGCCTGTTCAGAGGCGGTCTGTGCCTGATGTATAAAGCCATGTCTAACCCGGAATTAATGGACATGCTGCACCTCAGAAAATCCAAATCCCATCAAGCTACGCGCTCGAGAGACTTGAACCTCAGCACTGAAATAAATAGGACATGCTGGAGGGACAGATTCATAACCCAAAGGCTCCCTTCACTCTGGAACAAAATCCCAGTCCAGGTTAGGCAGAGTCCCTCATTGACTCTCTTCAAGAGGAATCTTGATGAGTGGATGGGAGATCGTAGGTTTACCCCGGGTATCACTTCTGTGTCACTGTTAGACAGAGGCACAGTATACTAACCTCGAAAAAGGGCATAGCAAAATAAATTTAAAATGGGTGGCGAAAGCCAAACACATTCTGGCTAGGCTTATAAATGCCCTAGGGCAGATAGCCTAGTATGAACCTATCCCTATACCTCCTAATGCCAGCCATAACTTTTTTGATTCTGACTTATTTAACTAAGTGACTTGCCTACTAATAATAGGTAGCATTAGAAAGGACAAGAAGTTATTAACAAAATTACATAAAGATTGTTAGCCCAGCATGTCCTGAAGTGGAAAAAAAGAATAATTTTTGTTTACCACTTATTTTTCATATTTTCATAACTGAGAAACCTACATTTTATTGAGGTGTATGTTATGAAATCAATGTGGGAGCCAGTACAATGTTCTGAAAGTGCTGGTTTATATCACACAATGCTGGAAATGTTGCTATTTGTTTGTTAGCAATTCTGATAATAACCAATATTTCTATATTACTTAGTACTTCAAAAAACAAGTGACTAATAAACTGTTGCATGACATTAGATGAAACCTTAGATATTGTTGAAGAAAACTGTTTTGGATATTTGAACTGGAAA
This sequence comes from Protopterus annectens, assembly GCF_019279795.1. Lineage (NCBI taxonomy): Eukaryota > Metazoa > Chordata > Ceratodontiformes > Protopteridae > Protopterus > Protopterus annectens. The sequence continues at coordinate 398,498,909 of NC_056749.1, forward strand.
TTGCACATCTTGAAAGATATCCAGTATGATTTGTGTTGCTAATTACATAAACATATGATTTCATATTTCTATGAATATATCAATAAATATTTACTTATAATGTAAATTCTTGTTGTCATGCGAATGCCTATAGGTAGTTAACAAAATTTTCTAACACTATATGTCTTGACTGTACAATGTTTGAGAAATGACAATTTGTGAACGTTTAGAAAAATATAATTTGAAGGTTGTGTGTATTATAATATATTGGAATATTTATGGAAAAAACTTTGAATGCACTGTATCACTGTAAAGAGTATTTTTTACCAATAGCATTGCTATCTGTACAGTTTTAATAGCTTTTATTGTTCTCAAAATATTTACATTTGTTTATCTTAGTCTTTTTAACTTTTTCAGAAAATGCTCTTGAATGTAAGATTTGTATAGGCTGCTAGCGATGTGACATTCTACATCACTACACCACATAGGTGTTTATATACACATATGTATGTATGGGTCTATTTCAAAACATTGACATCTCATAACATTGAAATTCAAAACATTGAGAACATAATATCAAAACCCCAAAACACTGAAAACCCAAAACAATGAAAACTCAGAACACTGAAAGTGTGCATTATAATATAGAAAACTACAATGCACATGTAAATAACATCCCCTTTACCTATAACACTATCAAACTAACAAACATAGTTTTTACTATGTTTCTACTAGGGGGCAAGCCCACCTGCACCCCCCATGTGGGGGACTCTACTCCCCACACCCCCTGTAAATTAAATATACCAATTCTGAGATCACACTCCAGTGGAAAAAAGTTAATTTCCTAACCCCACTGTAATATGATCCCGATACAGAATGTAAACATATGGATGTGTTGCTTTCATGGAAATTAAGTTAGTGTTCTGAGAAGTTCTGGGAGAAGTGAGAAGGGAAAAAGTGTTTATTTTACCAACTTGTACGTGTTTTTAGGCCATACAGGTAAGTGATTTAGATATTATGTTTACATTCTGTATGGTGATTGCGATACAGTGAGGTCAGGAAATTAACTTTTTTCCAAAGTAGTGCGATCTTGGAGTTGGTATATTAAAATTATGGGGGGGGCACAGGGGGGCTTGCCCCCACGCAGAAATGAAGTAAAAAGTGTGTTTGTTAGCTTGGTGTTGTTATAGGTGGAGGGGATGTTATTTACATGTACGTTGTAGTTTTCAATCTTACCATGCAATGTTTCAGTGTTCTGAGGTTTCTTGGTTTTGGGTTTTCAATGTTATGGTCTCAATATTTTGAATTTCAATGTTATGAGATTTCAATGTTTTGAAGTAGACCCATATGTGTGTGTGTGTATATGTGTATATATATATATATATATATATGTATATATATATATATATATATATATATATATATATATATATATGTGTGTGTGTGTGTATATATATATATATATATATATATATATATATATATATATATATATATATATGGGTCTATGTCATAAGATTGAGTGTTGAACTGCATATGGTTAAAATCATATAATGTTCTGCAACATCAAGAAAGCAAAAGCAACCAACATGTGCACCCCACACACACACTGCAAATGATATATAGCATCTCTGAGATTGTATTACATTGGGCTAAAGTGTAAATTCCCTGATGCTCACTTATGCCTAGATTTCAGTACAAACACTTCAAATTTATGGAAAGTGTTTACATGTGCTTGACCATGTACAGTCTGACTTTCAGAAAAGTTGATATTCTGAAGGGGAACCGCACACACTGACACACACACACAAACACTGAACTACATGATTTGTACTTCATCCTCAGATATTAAAACTAAAAAAAAGCCTGCCAAATCACTGACATGAGAAAAACAGAACAAATGTATTGCCAAAAAAAATGCCCAGACTTGGATCTTTTATGATGTTCTAACACAATATTTCTTATAATGAGTGCTTTCATATTAAATTATTACTTCATCTGTCTTCTTGTACACTCTGTCAAAATGTAGATTCCATGTTAATGATGCCTAGAATGTGTGACAGGCCTGGGAAGGATGGCTTCAGAAAAGATCCACCAATCAGAATTTAATGCATTCTCTGATCAGAGATCCATAACTGTGTGTTATACTAAGAAAAGGACAAGACAACCACTTATCTTTCTATGTCATTGACCTGTGTCTTAAAGAAAACACAAACACATATTTTATCATTACTGGAGTACTGTTAGGAGTGGCATCCCCTAGTCAGTGAATTTTTTTTTAATAGAACATCACAAAATGGATGAACACATATAGAACCCTTCTGGTTCTAGATGACATGACTTTCTCTTCATTGATTCCCACAGCTAAACACGAAGATGATTTCCTGTTACCTAGTCCCACTCTTCCTGTGGGATGTACCAGGGCTGGCCAGAGTAACAACACCCCACCACTGGCCCTCAGAATGGAGCACAATTATGAGTGTCTGCCATCAAAACATTCTACCTAAGGGGGCAGAGCCTAGATGGCCAACTGAGAGCAGTGAATTTTGAGAGCTCCATAAACTAGTATAATAATATAGGAAAACTTTATTATTTTCAAGTTTAAAACATCAGAAATCTATAGATAAACTACTAAACTACATAAATATCAATTTTGGTGGAGATATACAAAAATTTTCCTGTCAAGTAACTTGGAGGTATGTTGAGTCACTGAATATGAACTCAAGGAATTCTCATCCAGATGCTGCTTTGAAAAAAGAACTGCAATTGATGACATCTACCTTACAGGAACTATCTTTGAAGATGGATGGCTTTAATAATGACTTAGAAAACTTCAAATTAAATTATCAAAAACAGACTGATACTCTTACGAAACTATTACAGCAACACCATACAAAAATAACAAATATAAAGACTTCTCTAAATGACATTGAAGGGAGACTCAAAGAGGAAGAATTCCAAAAAGAATTTCTGCATATACAGAATATGTGTCTGCTTAACAAAATAGATGACTTAGAAAACAGGGAAAGGAGAAGCAACATAAGGATCTTTGGTCTGCCAGAAAACACTGAAGGAGAAGACATTATTTCATTTTTAACAGTCTGGATTCCTGAATTTTTAGACTACTCCACCTAGATCCATAGTTATAAAATTTCTTTCATTTCTGGACAAGGAACTAATATTAAAATCTGCTTGGAGAAAATCACTCTTAAAATACAATCAAAGCCTGCTAAGGTTTGACAATGATTATTCTTCCAGAGTACTAGAACAAAGGAAAAAAGTCTGGCCAATAATAAAACTGTTGAAACAAAACTACATTAAAACACAGCTGGCCTTTCCAGCCAAGATAAAAATAGTTTTGACCAATGAGATGAGAACCTTTAATGACCTAGAAGAAGCTACTATAGTCATCAAAAGCAACACCATAGTGTCTATCCCAGAAGAAATGGAATGGATGGCCCCTACTCATAAAAGAATAAAAGAAACAAATCCTTTGACTGATGCTAGAAAGAAAAAACAAAAAAATGATTTCAAGATTTCTGTCCCAAAAAATAACTGTTACTACTACATCTCTCAAAGTATCAGCTGATATGGTACATCACTTGTCATCTGTTTTTATTTTTTTAAAAAAGGAGGGTTTCTTAAACAACTGAGAAACAGTAATGATTTATTCAGAATGTTCAAAGAGTCCAGTAATTCTTCATAAAGTAGGTCAATTTGGGTTACTATGTACATTATATATAAGCCAAACAAAGCAACATGTAATATAAATATAGAAGTTTCTATTCCCCTACTTGAACTCAATGAATACTTATCTTGTTCATTTTTCATTGTTTTTACTTATAATAATTTAAGTAATTAATTAACTAATTCAACAAGGTACCATTCATCAAAGTTCAGACTCAAATGTAACAAATTAACATCATATATAACAGCAGTAACAGTGTTTTGAAAAAAAAATGCTGTCATGGAGACTAATGGCTTCTTCAGTTAAAGTACGATTTAGAAATGTCACATATATCCTGGTTAAATAATAGTATCAAGCTCTTAGTACAAATGTCATCATTATTCTGTCTAAATATAGTTAATATCAGTTATGGCAGGTATCACAGCTACGAGTGCTGTTTGATCAATCTTGATATGGTGTGCGTGGATGCAGCTGTGTCTGGCAGCTAGTACAAATGTCATTATTCTGTCTAAACATAGTTAATATCAGTTATGGCAGGTATCATAGCTTTGAGTGCTGCTTGATCAATCCTGATGTGGTATGCTTGGATGCAGCTGTGTCTGGCACCTAGTGCAAATGTCATTGTTATTCTGTCTAAACATAGTTAATATCAATTATGGCAGGTATCATAGCTTGGAGTGCTGTTTGATTAAGCCTGACATGGTGTGTGTGTGGATGCAGCTGTGTCTGGCAGCTGTTGTATGTTGCCATTTTCATCTCCGGGAAGCTGTGGGTTGTAGCTTGTGATCGAGGTTTACTGATGCTTGTGTATTAGGAAGAGACATTTGGTGTTTTAGCCTGGATCCAGGGAAAGGGGGTGGATAAAACTGTGATTTAGGATATTTTGGCAGAGAATAGTTTGTTTATACATCTGCTGAGTGAGAGGTGGGAAGGCTGGCAGAATGTGTTATCTCTTGTTGTGGCGGGTTGTTGGGAGGTTTTTTTTTTGTTGTTGTTGATCTATTTGCTCTTCATTCTTTTGCTGGCTGCTGCCTTACTGAAAGGGAGGGAATTTAGGCTTGAAGTTGCAGTGAAGTGAAGCTTTGCTTCAGGTGCATCGTGAGCCTCTGGTATGCAGTATACAGACACACTAACAGAAACAGATGCTCTCAGGTTGCTGTGGTAATGGAGACAGAGTGACAATAATGCTTAATGGCTCTGAGGAGCCTCGGAGATGATTCTCAACAATGTTTATGGTTTAAAAATAAATAAATACATTTTATATATATATATGTATATATATATATATATATATATATATATATATATATATATATATATATATATATATATATATATAATAAAAGGGCTGTTGTAAACCACATGTACACATATTAATGGTCTCCCAACGCTTTGTTTAGCTCATTAAGTTGATTCTTGATAAAAAAAAAAAATAAGTGCAATTTTATATTTAAAATGTATTTTGGTCAAAACACATTACGGACTTACATAAGAGTGGAAGTTTGAGTTATTGTGAAAGACTAAGAGCAGTTGGTCTTGTGCAGAACCCTTTGCAGTGGTCTGGTAGGTGAGCTTGCTCAGACGTGTTGGGCATACGGGGATAGCTGATACTAGGGGTGTTTGGGGTTGCTGCGAAGTGCTAGAGAGTCATCAGATTTCCTTCATGGAAATATCTGTGGGAATGGAAGGTGTGTTGAGTGGTTCACTGGCAGAGTGGTCACTACATGGAACAGGCTGATAAAATGGAACAGGACAAATATTGGTTTGGATATTTTAAGAACAGCCTGGAAACACACCACATGAACTAGTGAATGGTATTCTGGCAAAACAGGATGGGTATTGTTGCCCATGCTTGAAGTACTTATATGTGTGTATGTAAGGATGGAAATATACTTAAATAAGAAACTAGAAGGGTCCCATAATTTAAAGTCTATGGACTGTATAAACATGCTTGAAAAGAGCTAATAGTAAAAAATAAGCATTATAGCTTGTGGTCTCTCAAATAACTAAGCAACAGCCCAAAAAAAAAAAACACAATAGTTATGTAATGTATGATTTTAGTAAATCTGGACATAAAATATATAATCGCCATATAAGATGAAGCAGTCTGCTGAATTTAGATATTAAAGACAGGATTTAATAACATGGACTTGTGTATAATACTACTGTCTTAACTTGTCATAAATGACATGCACTACACTGAACATCAAGGGGAAGCATGATGATTTTCTTATATAAGTAAATATGCATAACAAGTCATGTAATTCCTTTAACTTGAATTGTAATTTTTGTAACCCATCTTGACCATATATAATACTTAAGCAGTTACCAAGGTAACTAATGTTTATACATGACATCAAACTGACAAAGTTGTTCAAGAGAAACAATAGAAGCCTGAACTTGAAATGTCACAGAATGTAACAATCATATTCTGAACAAATAGTATTAAATTGACAATAGACACTCAGTTTAATAACATGGGCTTGTGTATAATAACATTACTGTTTTAACTTGTCATAAATGATATACACTATATTGAACATCAAGGGGAAGTATGATGATTTTATTATATAAGTAAATGTCCATGACAACACAAAAGGAGGGGGTGTATCCATATTCATCAAGGATACCTACACCTCCAGGTTAGTGGCGCAGCATGATACCTCTGAGATTATCCATGAACAACTAACATCAGGCAAATCTGCAATGCAAATTGTGGCCTGCTACAGATCACCCTCCACAACCACCACTCCACCTTTCTGGAGACACTGGAAAACATGAAGGTCCTACCAAACACCCTGATATTGGGCGATTTCAATTACCCTACCATTAACTGGGAAAACTACTCGAGTACAAACTCCCAGGCCCAGCGCTTCCTGGAATTCAACTGAAATGCCCTGGATCAGCTGGTAATCTCCCCTACCAGAGGTTAAAACATATTGGACCTGGTCAGCACAAACATAGGTGAGAGGTGTTCCACACCGGAGGTCAACCCATCACTGGTTAGATCAGACCATAAACTAATCACTCTGGATGTCCACACCCCACCACCACCCCCAACTAAGGAAAGCACAGTAAAGAACTTTTCTAAAGCAAACTTCACCTTACTTAAGACAGAGGTGGTAATTTTCACAGCCCCCACGCTAAAAGAGAATGCTGTCCAAGATGCAGAAACCTTTACAAATGCACTCTATGAGCACCTACAAGGATGCATGAATCATGCCATCCCTAGCAAAATTAAGACTCACTCCTCTAAGAGAAGGAAACCAGTCTGTTGGACCCCTGCCATAAACAGGCTATACAATAGAAGGAGGAAACTAATTCAGAAAAAAAGTAAATCCCAAGAAGGAAAGACATCCCTGATGAGTATCAGTAAGAAACTAAGGTCCCTCATAAAATTATCCAAGGCTAACTTTGAAAGAAAAATAGCCAAGGATTCAAAGGATAACCACAAATCCTTCTTTAGCTATGTTAAGAATCTAAGTGGCAACTCACAGATATGCACTGAACTAGTGCAAAATAGCACAAATATACTGAACCTACTGATATTGCCAACATCCTGGCAGATGGATTCAGTGCAAACTTCATCCCCTTCTCACCACCAAAAGGGCCCACAACAATACCGGAAAAGTGTAGTGTCCCAGAAATCACAGATGCATAGGTGAAAATAGCCCTTTCAAAAGCCAAAAACACAGCATCAATGGGGCCAGATGGTGTCCCAGGCTGCATCTTGCACGAACTACAGAACAAACTAACCCCCCACCTAAACACGCTGTTCAACCTCAGCCTCTCCACAGGTTACGTGCCCATAAAATGGTGCACAGCAACGGTTATTCCACTCCACAAAGGAGGGGCCATAGTTGACCCTGGTAACTATCGCCCCAGAAGCCTGACTAGCCTGGAACCTCCAAACACTTAACCCGATCCATTTCAGCTTTAAGGGCAGATCATGCCTACTAAACCTGGTTGACTTCTTTGAGACAGTCACCAAGACCATAGACGAGGGAAAAGTTGTTCACACAGCGTACCTTGACCTCGCCAAGGCTTTCAACACCATTCCCCACTCGGGTATTACAGAAAAACTCACCAGCCTGAACATAAACCCCTACATCACAAGATGGGTTGCCAACTGGCTTACAGACAGAACTCACACGGTAAGAATAGCGGGCTCCAGGTCTGACTCTAAACCAGTCACAAGTGGTGTTCCACAAGGCTTGGTCCTGGGACCTCTACTCTTCGGCATATACTTCTCAGATGTACAGGCAAACACAGAATGTAACAATCACGTTATGAACAAATAGTATTAAATTGACAATAATCACTCAGTTTAACATTTGGTGATTATACAAAATAGAATGTTGCCATTTAAATCAAAAAAACTTTCAGTATATGCCATAAAATGGCAATTTATGAATATGGAAAAGGAATGTGTAATCATTAATCACAATAAGTGAATTTGTTGTTTTTAACCTGTAATTTCACTCATTTTATAATAAGAAATGACAGATATGAAAATTCTTATGTGTAGGAAATGGGGGAAGAGGAATGCACTGATAATTAAAATGCAGTAACTTTCATTACTGTTGACAAAAAAATATGATGCCTTAAGTAAGTTAGCAACAAACAAAGTAATTACTTAAATGCTGGCAAACAATGAAATATAACTTCTGATATATCCAGTAAAATACATTATATTATAAACATTAGGTATAAATATTATTACCATCTATTTATATTAAGTAATACGTTTTGAAAGACTTCATCAATAAGGGTGAATATGTTAAATAACTGTGTGCTATAATCTTTTACTGAGGTTTTATATATGATACATCCTACTTTACTATGAATTGCTTGTCATGTATCTTTCATGTAAATATTAATTGCTTATACAATAAGTAGATATTTATATTGTATTAGAATTCTGTCTAATCTGCAATGGTACTCTATCTGTTCAAAATAATATAAACAGTGCTTATTCCTAATACAGATATTCTCCATATGATAATTCAATTTATGGAGCTCAGATGTTCTGGATTGTCAAGGTATGAGTGATAATCTGATGAATTTAGGTTTATCCATCAGATTAGGAATGATTTCATTCCATGGCTAGTGCAGATCTTAGTTTTGTTAACATTTATTAATTTAAATTTGTGATTTCACAAAAACATTTTTAGTATGCCTGACCAAAACATTACTTTATGGGTAAACACTCAAAGTATAAAACTGATAATTTCCTTTAAAAGCTCAAACATATACTTTATAGTTATCAGAGGAAAATATTTAATAGTCACAATAAAACAAAATATACATAGTCTAAATAACCTAAGATGGATTTAACTTTATTATCTTTAAATACCAATGGCTTAAACAATCTTAGCAAGAGATCAAATCTACTGAAATATTTAAAATTGAACAAAGCACAAATTGTTTTCCTTCAAGAAACTCATTTCAAAACAAATGACAATTACAAATCGAATCCCAAGGAATATATGATATTGGCCCAATCCACTTATAAGAGAAATACAAAAGGGGTAATGATTTTATGGAAAACAAATGTGATTAACCCAGAAATCATTTATAAGTATGAAGGTAAAGAAGGTCTTATGGCATTAGTAATAGTTAAATATAATAACAGAATATGGACCCCAGCCAATCTATACTGGTTCCCAGGCATTGGAACAGGAACTGTTAAAAACACTTGGATTTAATTTCCATGAATTATGAAGACAAATTAATATTAGGATGAAATTTTAACTGTATATTTGATATTTCTGAAACTGAAAATAAAAGACTGCAGTGTACATCTGCTGTATCAAAAGCTTTAAACAAGTGGGTAGAATTATTTCATCTTGTGGATACTTCAAATTAAAAGAAGATAAATCATTGTTGTTTCCCCATCAAGATCACAGATTTGGTACCCAAACTAGAATAGATAAAATATTTGCTTCCCATGACTTACACTCTAAAATCATTAATTTCTCAGTCACTCCCTGCCCCTTTTCAGACCACAATTCATTGATACTAAAACTTCAAAATGGGTACAAACTATTAATCTTCAACTCCAGAATTCCAGCATGTATAACTAAAATTAAAGAGTTCAAACCCTGGTTATTATCTGAATTACAGTTCTTCCTAGATATTAATTACACCACAGAGATAAATAAAATAATGATATGGGACTCATTAAAAGCTTACATTTATGGTAAAACCCTAACTGGGTATAAAAAAAAAATCAGAGAATTGGATTCTGAATTATTAGATCTATAATCCAAACTTTTGTCAGTAAAAGCTGAAAAAATCAAAATCATTTGGAAATGAAAAACAAAGTAGAATTATTAAACAATAAATACAATGAAGTTCCAACACACAAAACTAGTTTAGCTTTAGAAAAACTAAAAATGAATACCTTGGCCACCTCTCCCAAATATCTACATAATTTATCCACAAGACTCAAAATACAATCAAAAGTTAATAACATTAAAAGTATCTTCCATGAAAAGAAAGAGAAAATTTTCTTGGATATAAGTGACATTATAGATGCCTATAGAATTCACTATATGGAACATTTTCAGAAAGAAAATATACATTTCAATCAATTAAATCTAGATGAAAAGTGTTCTAATATTAAAAAACCCAGAAAAATTAAAACTAGATCTGCAAGCACCTATATCCTACAAATAAATTACTGATACAATAAAAGAGGGTAAAAATAATAAACCTCCAGGTATAGATGGCATAATTATGGAAATGTATAAACTTTTTCCTTCAAAGATACTATGCCTCTTCCATAAAACTTTATTAGAAATTCAGTCACAAGCTTTAATACCACCATCTTGGAGATATTCCTTAATCACACCAATCCTAAAGGAAAACAAATCCCAAAACTTCTGCACTTCATATAGACCTATATAATTATTAAATAATTACTATAAGATATTTATGACAATGTTAGCTAACAGAATGAAAATACCAATATCCAAAACAATAAATAATGATCAGACTGGATTTATATATCATAGACACACACATGACAATATTAAAAGGATAATGTCTCTTATAGATTGTTAATAAAGAAAATAAACACTCTTAATTCACTTAGATATGGAGAAAGCCTTTGATTCCCTAAATTGGGACTATTTATTCAAAATACTAATGCTATTTGAATTTCCTGCATCCTTTGTTCATTTCCTAAAGAATATATATATATATATATATATATACACATATACATATATACGCGCACACACAAATAATTTAGTGTATGTCAAGTTAGGTACTTTTACCTCTGCATTTATACATGTAACAAAAGCCACTAAACAAGGATGTCCCAAGTCACTGATTCTGTTTGCTCTGACTATTGAAATATTGGCAGATTCAATTCATAACTATATAAAAATCAAATGAATAGATGTTTATAAAGAATACAATTCTAAAGTAATGCTATTTGCTAATGACATATTACTAACATTATCTAATGCAAAAGAGACATTAGAAGAATTAGATATATTAATTGACACATTTCACATATTTCAGGACTCCATTTCAATAAATCAAAATCAAAATTTTAATTTTTAAATAAAAAAAAGAACTGCAGATCACATCATAGGGAAACAAGAATCTACCTTAAAATATCTAGGAATTGAGTTATACAAGGATAATAATGAATTAGTCTCAAAAAATAACAATAATATCATCAATACAATTAAAATCTCTGTGGAAAAATGGACAAAATAATATTAACAGTTGAAGATAGACTACAGTTAATAAAAATGTTTTTCTGCCCGAGATCCTATATACAGCCTTGGCAATACAACTGTTACCAGAAAGGAATATACTTAAAGAAATAAATTCATGCCTAATAAAATGTTTATGGTTTCCCAAAATAAACAGAATAGCTTTAATACATCATATCAGACCATGGAAACAGGGAGGATTAAACTTTCTTGATATAGAAACATATATAAAGCATCAATATCTAAAACAATCTCAGACTGGTTAAGTCCAAATTACTCTGTAAATTGGAAAGAATTACTAACTGTAGTATCAATAAATTAATTCGATTTACAAAAAAATTCCAAATAACAGATAAAAACAATTTGCCATGGCACATATGTATTAGTATGCAATATAACATAACTAAACCCACTAAAACCCCTATGATTAATTATTACATTCACTCATTTAGGAAAATTATTTATGCAAATACAGTGTTAAAATTTTGGTTTGATCTTTTAACACCATTTATAGTCACAAAGAACTTTCCATATAAAATATATAGAGAAATTATTAATTTGTGGGAACAGAAAGGATTTGTTTGTTGGCTCCAATGTATCAAAGAACTAAAAGCTTTAGATATGCAAGTAATAAAAACAACATACAAAATTCCACAACAGGACTCTCTAACTTTATAGAGTATTCTGTCATATTTGCAAGATTTAAGTAGAATAATTAACAATTCTTCATTTAAATAAATACCTTAATTTACAAAATACATATATGAAATCATATATAATGACTTTGACATAGGAAATAGTATTTCAAAATTTTACAAAATATTGATAAACTATAAAACACCCAAAACCACATATTGGAAATATATAACAAAGTATACTCAATACAATTAACTGAAGATATTAAAACAAATATCATATTATCAATAAAATATACATCCTTTACACAATACTGGAAAGTTTTTAATTGGAAATGCTTACACAGAGCATTCTTAACCCCAGATAGAATCAATCAAATTAGTTCTTCCATAAAATGAATATGTTGGAGATGTGAGCAAGTACACAATGCAGATTGGAACAGCATTTTCTTTAATTGTGTTAAAATTAAGTCATTTTGGAATGGTATTAATAACTTTCTACAAGCTTTATTTAATGAATCATTTATTTAAGTAAAGCGCTTGTATTATTAAATGTGAATGAAGGTCATTTGAATAGGTCAAACATGTATCTAGTATGGACTATACTTGCAATTTCAAGAAACTGTATAACAAGAAGATGGAATACAAGCACAATATCAACTTTGGAATACTCCTACAGCTTACTGAAGACTACAGCATTATTGGAAATTAAAATTAAAGCACTACAAATTTATCCAAAATCATTTATCAACAACCCTTGGGGGAAAGTCTTATTGCTGAATGACACTATACAATAATTGATCAGACACTGTGATAATGGATAGGACATACTTATAAAATAACTGCATACATTAAGATCTGTTTTAGTGTCAGGCTATTGTAAATAGTGTACATAGTTATTTAAGATGTTATGTATAAATACTATGGAATTCATTCAAATGTATTTGAAAAATAAAAAAAAAAATTGAGGAAAACATTCTTCCTGAGAGTAGGGCTTAACCGCTGGATTGGGATTCTCAGTTTCCAAGTTTATTTCTTGAGTCCTTAGAAGTAGAGCTTGGAAGTTAAGAAGCAATGGCAAGGTTGGGCCTTCTAGTCTCCCAAGGGTCAAAGTGTGAGCCCTCATACCACTACTCTTTATTATCAACATTTTTCACTTCTTGAAAAGCAGTTCTGTTTTCCAGCATCATGATTCTTTTCCTCTATCCGTTGCCCAGCTCCATTTTTGGTAGAAATCTCTTTTTTACACATATAGAGATTCTTTCATTCTCACTAACCCATGGTGACTCCCCCACACACACATGCACTTGTAGTACATAATATCGCACAGTGGGCTCATAGTTTGCTCAGTAAATCTATGGTCCCTTAATATTTAAGTTAAAGTGGTTTGACTACAGGTATTCTCGTTGTACTTCACAACTTCCTGGCCATTTCCATTTGGACCATTTGCCATTATCTTCTCAAGTCCTCAAACCTGAAAGTATTGGAAGACAAGTGTCCCTCACTTGTTGGTTGTGTATCTTGTTACAACCCAAAATGATTAGACAAGAAATCTCTTGCTACAATTGACTGCCTCCTGCCCTTAAGAGGTGCATTTTGGTCAGTAAGGTTCCCCTGCGTCCAGCATAAATCAGACCCATATCTGGGAATCTTTTTATCATTTACCTGGAAAATTATATTTGAAAGTATGGCATTTGGACCCTAATGGTGGTATTGTGGTCATGTTACCTGCATCTTAACAGGAGGGGGAAGCATGCACCAACAAGTAGATTGCTCTAGCTCACTAGGGTAAACAGGAAAATATTTTACTGTTTACCATAATACAAGGAGACCCTTGTAGACATGTTCCTACCACCTACCATGCCTCCCTGCTGCACACAGCAGTGTTGGTCAAGAAGACTAGATTCTGTTATTTGCTCAGAAAAAATTCTACCTACTCCAACACCTTGAGCTGTTGTGGGTGGTTTTCACTTTCCTCATTTGGAAGTACAGCTCAATCACTAGCATCATGGCCCTTTTCCCCTACCCGTTTCTTTGGCTTTGGGGGGAAGTACTGCTTGGGGGCTGTGAAATGGGTTCATTCCCTGTATAGTACTGTTGTTGACCAATGCACCTCGACGTCTTTCATCATTTTGTGTGATAAGGGACACACACCATAAACTAATTCATTCTCTCGACTAAAATGAGTTTGTGATTGGTTCATAACTCTTTGTCTGTTGTGTGCCTCTAGCAATTATATGCTGTGGAAACTGTTGTGATTACTCATCCCTGTCTGCCTATCTCAGACTGACTGATTCATTTAAAAACATGACTGACTTCCACTATTCTTCTCTGTCACAACCATCCATTGACCACAATTAATCCTTGACATCAACATACTTTTTTAACCCCAAAGGCACTTGCTGACCTTAGTCACCCAGTCTTGGTCAGGTGCACACACTGCAAATTCCCTCATAGCATTTATATAACTTCTGTCATGTTGGAATTCTTTTTGTAGTGCTACCTCTTAGTGTCCAGGTGGCATTAGGATGTCCCCTGTCAGACTGAGTGGAGTTCATGCAGTGCTTACTATTCACCATCACTGTCGCCATGTATCAGCTTGGCACATCCTGAACCTGGTTCACTGAGATCGTCTGCAGAGCAAGAGCCTCTTCCCCATGCATGATTAATGTCTTTTTGTTTTCTTCATTGTTTCTGTGCATCTTGAAGACCTCCAGGGCCCCTTAATGATGATGGCAGTGATGCTAGGGGATCTAAGGTCTCTAAACCCTCCATATATCTTTTGCAGAGTTCAGTTCCTTACAGTGACAGATTGAGGATGTTTGACAGAGGCTAAATACCTCCAAATGGGTTACTCTTAGTTTGAGTCATTCTGAATAGCATGACAACTATGATATCAAGTCTCGGTTTATTGAGTGAAATCCAGTGGCATAATGTTTTAACATCTACCTGGAGTTGGTAGATTTATCTGCTCTATATGCATGAATATTTCATCTGTGTCCCAGCATATTGCAGAAAGAGGATGTGGGTAATATCATTGTTAGAAATAGAGGCTAGTGTTGTGGCTAGCACAGATGCATTCAGTAATCTAGTTGTGAAAGTGCCTAACTCTAGAGTTGTTTCCTGCATTTATATTGCAAATTCTTTGCCCAAGGAATTTGGAAACCAGATTTGTATGCTATTTTCTAGTCTTAATATGCTACATTTTGGAGGTGGAGGAAATTATCTATTGCCGCAAAAGCTTTTTTTTTTAACATATTTTGTGAATTATCACTTGTGACACAGACACACTTACATTTATATAAAAGTAATCAAACAATTTCACATTTACAAACATCATACATAATTTATATTGTTCTATGCTAGATAATCAAAGCAGCGTTCCACAAATTGTTCATTTCCTACTTTCTCTTAAACCTAATTCCTCCTCCAAAACAATTTTCTGCATGTATTGTTTCCACAATTTACATTTTTTCTCTGTGTAATTTACTCCTACCCTTTTCTAAAGATTCTACTTCCTGTTCTTTTATCTGTGTTACAATATTTTCCACTTTAAATATAGTTGGTTTAGACTTTGATTGTCATTTTTTAGTAATTGCTCTTTTGTCAGCAGGCAAATTATGTTTAGGCAATTCAGATCCTGTATCCCAGCTAAAAAAAAAAATCATATCCTTAGTTACACTCATTTCCTCACTAAGTATTCCTGACAGAGTACTCTGTAGGAAATTTTTAAAGTCTGGAAACTCATTGCAATTTGATGCTCCCAGGTAACTCTTTGTTCCCCATTACACCTCCAATATTTGCCATCCACCTGCAGAAAATTTCTTTGTAGAATCTTCTTGGGATATAAAAATATCTGTGCAAACACTTCCAGACAAAAAGCCTAAATCTTCTAGATTCTGTTGCATATTTGGGAGCTATATATATGTGCCCTCCCATTGTTTCTTTGTGAATTTCTTATCTAATATCTCTTTCAATCTTTTCTGACCTCCTCTGATTGATTTGTATAGATACTGGGCAATATTTTATATACCCTACTAATCAAACCTTTTTAACAGCAGCTTCTGATCTAGATTAAATAAAAAAAAACTCAGCCAGTGCAGGTCTTTCATTTAGGATTCCCTTATCCTTTCTCTTTGTCTGTATACTGATATCAGTCTCTGATAGGGAAGGCAATCTTCAGCCTGCAATCCAAATGTGTTCTTGGCCTCTTCCAATTCTATTTCCTTTCCCTATTTGTTCCCAGTACCTTGGTTCCTTTGCCAGCTTCACCCAGGAAATTCCATCCCTGTCTTGCATAGTCTCTGTATCACTTATTACAGTCAATCTTATTAGCAGAATCTCTTTTCTCTATTCCCATGTTAACTTAGTTCTTAATATACATTCTGCTATTTTATGAATATAATATTCTGTATGACTGTTATTTTCCTTGTGTCTGTATCCAAAATCCAACTCTTTCCTTATTTCTTGAATTTCCTCACTGCTTTATCATCATCTCTTTCCATTTTAAATTGTAGCTTTCTGCTTCTGTTATATATAAGAGTCTTAAATATGTAGCTCCAAAATATCCCTTCAATTTAGATAATCTCAAACTACCTTGTTCTATTAGAAGTAACAACTTATCCCATTTGACTCTTGTCCTTTTCTCCACCCAGATAAAATCCTTCAACTCTTTATTGATTACTATCCACAACTTCTCCTCTGGTTGATAAAATATGCCTGACCTGTATATTAAACTAAAGGGGCTAAAACATTTTACTGCTTGCATCTTGATATCCATATCCACAGGCAAGAGCTCCCATTTTCCCAGTTTTTATATTATGTTTTGTTTAGTCCCTTCTCACAAATCCTTAGTTGCCATAACAAAATCATTTTTAATCTATATTCCTAAATACTTAATTTTATCATGTTCTCGTAAATATGGGTATCGATGAACAAACCCGAGCATGGCTACATAGTTTACAGCTATAGCCTTTGTTTTACCTTCATTAATTTTATATCTCCTCCAAAAAAAAATGAACTGTCTCAGAATGTTCTACAGCACAGAAATGTTCTTTCCTGGTTCCATAAAGTACAAAACAATATCATCTGCAATTAAAGCCAACTTTTCTTGAACACTATCCCAATTATATTGTCATTTTCTTTGCCAATGGTTCTAAATATAACACCAGTAACAAAGGGTAAAGAGGACGGTCCCCATGGTTCTTTAGTTTAGACAAAGTTTATCCGAGAGGAACCCTCCCACTTTGAAGTTTTCCTCCGATCCCTCGTATATCCTTCTTCTTCTTCTTTTGGCTTTTCCCGGTTAGGGGTTGCCACAGTGGATCACCTGTCCACTCATGATTGGCAGTGGAGTTTTACGGTGTTGAGTTGCCAGCCTTCCACAACCTTCCACAGAAGGCACACACATGCATGCACTCATGTCTAGGACCAATTTAGTGTGTCCAGTCCCCTTATATATCCTTCTAATTAACCTTATTATTGTATCAGGAAATGTAAATCTTCCATTGGTCTACTCATAAAATCCCAGCTTACTCTGTTAAATGCTTTCTCTGCATCAAGACTCACAAACAACCTGATATTTTCTTACATTCTGCTTCCCTCTGCATCATCATTGTTCTATTAATGTAATCAAATGTTTGCCTTCTGTCCAGAAAACTTCATTGATCCATCTCCTTTGCCATTCTTTTAGCCATTATAGACATGAACACTTCATAATCATGGTTTAAAATTGAAATGGGCCTAAATGAAGCTGGATCTGATGTGTCTTTTCCATCTTTAGGTATTACAGCCACCATAGTTTTGTTCCAGAATGTTGTTGCCTCCCCTCCTTTTAAAATACCTTTAAACAAAACCTTCCAGATCTTTATCACTTTCATCTCTTCTAGCGTTCAAACTTCCACTGGAATTCCATCTATTCCTGGAGACTTTCAAATAGAATGGATATACATCACAATTTTTAGCTGACATTCTCTTATCTTAACTGTTAATTGATGTGCCTCATCTGCCTCTACCTTTGTCATATTTAAGTCTTCCATAAATATTTCTATTTGTGGTTTTTCTTGATTTCTATACTTCCCTGCTTTAGACAAATTTTCATACAATTTCCAAAATATTTTTAATACAGGATCACTGGTTATTTTTCTTGTTACAGGCTCCCTAAGTTTAGCAACTGTCCTATTTAGTTTCTGTTGCCTGTCGTTGCATCAAACATTTTTGTGCTCTGGAGTTATCAGAAACAACTGCTTAACAGCATTCTTTCTAAACTCATGCATATTATCCAGACACTCCTTATTTTCTCTTTAGTACTCTGCATTTACACCTCTTTTTGTTTTGTGAAGTATCTCTTTTCTGTAATAGTTTAACTTTTGTCAGCCCCTTATAACTCCCACACAATTACCACTACCAATTCCTTAAATTCCTCTCTTTTAACAGGTAGGTGTGAAGACTCAAATGTTCTTTTGATATTACTTACAATTCCATTTGTTACCTTTTCATTTCCATGACACTTAATAAGCCCTTTAACATCCTTGTGCTCCTTTGTGTCTGACATTTGTTATGAAATCTCCTAGTTATCAAATTACATGATAAATTACTTTGTTTGGCCTTTATCCTTTTTGTATCAGTCAGAGCTATGATTTCTTGACATTTCTCTAAATCTTTTCAGTATTGTTGAGCAAATATTTCAAGCACTTTTTGGAATTACTATAGAATCTTTCCACATATATGCATTGTAAATGATAGGGTGACTTCTATCTTTTCTTCAGGTGTCATGTTAACACATCTTTTAGTCCACCCACACTGTATGTTTTTCAAATGAAATTTTGTTAAGGTTTGACAAAGCTTACAGTATGTATGAAACATAAGGGTGCATAATAGGCTAAAGACGAGCAGCATTATGCAAAGGGATAATAAATCTAAGAATGGATGACAATCAAGCCAGAAAGGGTGATGAAAAACAGACTGCTAGATTTGTATTCCTGCTCCATGTTTTTATGAAATTAGTTTTTTTTTCTGCATTTTGCTTATTTCTTTGTTAACCAACAAACACATTAGGTAAAGTGTTTCTTTTCATGAATGACTTTGGAGTACATTCTGGTTAAGTGACTTTAATTTCTTTTTTTTTTTTTTTTTTTTAAACTATATCATAAAAGTATATACAATTTACAGTATAGCTTTTACAAATAAATGCACTTGAATCACACAGTAAGCCACAGCATCTGATTAACACATATTTGTTTCATATTTAGTTCATATCTACATTTTTCTAATAATATTTTCAATTTTAACCAGTATTTAAATGTTGACGTTTTCCTTTAAACTCTTAAAAAATTGCATTTATTTCATTTTGGAAGAGAAAAGTGGCAAGAGTAATGAATTCAGAAAAGCTAGCAGAAAGCTCTCTTTTTTTCCAATTCGTAATAATCACTTTTCTTGTAATGATTAATAGTGTCTACACTAAGTGAGATTGCTGTATATGAGTAACCTACTGGTGGATGAAGCTTGGTCTTTTGAGTTTCAACTTCCCAAGCTTCAAATTACCAATAATCGGAGCTCCTCCATAGGAAGTCACTGTTTGTGTGTTGTTCCAGAATTCCCCCATCTTTAAGTTGGTGTGATCATGGAGCTGGTATATATATAGGTTTGGTGAGGTGGGCTGTCTGCCCCCCCCCCCATTGCAGCTTACTTTCTGCAAAAACACTTTAAAAGAGAGAGTTTTTGTGAATGCAGTTGTGGGATTTTGATCTTTGGTGCATTTGCTTTTATCTACTCCTAATGGAAGCAGTGTACATTTACATATGTTGTAATTAGAACATTAGTGACCATTACAGAGTCCAACATAATCCATTTTTCAATCCATAACACTTTACATAAAGTTTGAATATCCTCCCAAAACTTCTAATTTTTTTTACATGTTTATAAAAGATAAGAAATTAATTAAGCTTTTGTTTTTTCTTACATCTCTGGTAAAGTTCTTCCTTAATGTTAAACATTTTAGTAAGTTTTTCTGGGGTTAAAAAATCTCTGTGTACATACCTCATTGTAAATAATTTCAGTAAATCCTGTTTGTTAAAAGTCCCACCAATTTCAAACCTTAGTTCTTTGTTTCTATCATAATCAACATCATTAAAACCACATTGTCTGATAAAATTACAGTATTTATTGCCTATTTTTAAGGATAATTGTAATATTGGTTTATACTGTCTGTATACTGTTGATTGTCCATTTCTTTTTATTAATAGTAAAAAATTATTTTCAAACATCTGGCATTAGATCTTTCTACCCACTATATTTAATCTAAAGCTGTTTAACAAGGCCAGCTTTGCATGGTCTATTTCATGTCTAGCAGTAATCTTTTTGACACATAATACATCAGTACCATCTTAGTGTAAATGCTGCTACCAATAAAATCTAGGAATATGTGCCATGTGTAAGATTGAGAAAAATATTTGTTAATATTGAGATGTGTGTGTGTGTGTGTGTGTATATATATCTATATATATATATATATATATATATATATATATATATATATAGTATGACAGAACCACCATAATGTTGAATGTAAAACCCTGACAAAATAAGCTTGATCATAGACAATACGGAAAAAAAAAACAATAAGCTTGAGAGAGGAAACTATTTCCTCTCTTGATATTAAAATGAAAACCTCCTGTGTCACATGAAGGTTTTAATGATGGTAAAGTATAGGGCTTGGGAAAGGGGCAGTGGTTAGGGTTAGGGTTAGCACTTAGGTGGTACAGGATGCGCGCGCACACACACACACACACACACACACACACACACACATCATCTTCCCCCTCAACACCACTTACCTGTATGGACATTCTAAATGATTAAACATAATAATGATATAGTCTGAATAAGTTAAAGTAGTGCCAGAGACAAAATAATTCTTTAGGATCCGGAGCATTTTGTTATCAACTGTATTTCGTCTGCTTGCTGATACATTGTTACTGTTTTTCTGCATTTATTCTGTTTTTGCACTTGTTTCTCAATTTGTTACTTTTAAAATCTGTAACTGTTGCAAATTGTTTGTGTAGACTGTGATAGCCGATTTATAGCATTTATAAGTGTTTACTGTATCTGTTTTCTGCTTGTTTTCTGAAAAAAAAAAAAAAAATATCTCTTGTTTTCCCGCCTTACTAAGCTAGAATAGTCCAGTTTCAGAGCTTGCTGATCCCTGGGCTTTGTTTGCAGTTCCTGTTACTGAATCTTTACCTAATTTGGAACAGAGGAGGTTCCCTTGCTTACCAGTGGGAGTGGGAAGCATTGAGCTGCCTGTTGGTCCAGTTTTGTGAGGTTTCAGCCAGTAACTTGTAGTTTATTGGTCGTTTTGGGCCAGTTCCTAGCTTCTTTCAGCCCCCTGATATAAAAAACGCTAAACGCTCGTTTTTGGCTTGTACCTACTCAGCACAGATCCTCGTGGTGGCCAGCAGAGTAATCCAAGCTTCAGAGAGCTAAAAAGCGACTTTACCTGATTTAAGTATAATTTTTGTGGCTTTCCACTTCTATTTATCTAGCAACTGTATTTAGCCTGCTTGCTGATACATTGTTACTGTTTTTCTGCATTTATTCTGTTTTTGCACTTGTTTCT
>NC_056749.1:398521059-398536926 GCF_019279795.1 Protopterus annectens
TTTTTGCTATACCTTTTTTGTTTTCCCCCATTATGTTGATTGTTTCCCAATTTTTACTTAAAAGAAAAAAATGGTTGGTAGTGGGAAGAATAAACAAAAAAAAAAAAAAAAAAACTGGGCTTGTTTTTGGGAAAAAAAAAAAAAAAAATTTTTGTCCCTTTAGTTTTCATCAGGTCAGGCTTTTATTCCGACAAATAATAAAGAGGGGGGTTTTACGTGGGAAAAAGGGAAAGGGGATGAGTGCTGTTTCCCAAAAAGTTTTTAGGTTTCCCAGAGTAAAGGTATTTTAGTGTTCCAGTTTGCTTTTTAAAAACCCCCTGAATTTAAAGTAAAGGGTTGGCTTGGTAAATTTACTCAGCACAGATCCTCGGTGGCCAGCAGAGTAATCCAAGCTTCAGAGAGCTAAAAAGCGACTTTACCTGATTTAAGTATAATTTTTGTGGCTTTCCACTTATTTATCTAGCAACTGTATTTCGCCTGCTTGCTGGATACATTGTTACTGTTTTTCTGCATTTATTCTGTTTTTTGCACTTGTTTCTCAATTTGTTACTTTTAAAATCTGTAACTGTTGCAAATTGTTTGTGTAGGCTGTGATAGCCGATTTATAGCATTTATAAGTGTTTACTGTATCTGTTTCTGCTTGTTTTCTGAAAAAAAATATCTCTTGTTTTCCCGCCCTACTAAGCTAGAATAGTCCAGTTTCAGAGCTTGCTGATCCCTGGGCTTTGTTTGCAGTTCCTGTTACTGAATCTTTACCTAATTTGGAACAGAGGAGGTTCCCCTTGCTTACCAGTGGGAGTGGGAAGCATTGAGCTGCCTGTTGGTCCAGTTTTGTGAGGTTTCAGCCAGTAACTTGTAGTTTATTGGTCGTTTTGGGTCAGTTCCTAGCTTCTTTCAGCCCCCTGATATAAAACGCCAAACGCTTTGGCTTGTACCTACTCCAGCACAGATCCTGCGTGGTGGCCAGCAGAGTAATCCAAGCTTCAGAGAGCTAAAAAGCGACTACCTGATTTAAGTATAATTTTGTGGCTTTCCACTTCTATTTATCTAGCAACTGTATTTAAGCCTGCTTGCTGATACATTGTTACTGTTTTTCTGCATTTATTCTGTTTTTGCACTTGTTTTCTCAATTTGTTACTTCTTAAAATCTGTAACTGTTACTGCAAATTGTTTGTGTAGGCTGTGATAGCCGATTTATAGCATTTATAAGTGTTTACTTGTATCTGTTTCTGCTTGTTTTCTGAAACATGAAAACAAAAATATCTCTTGTTTTTCCGCCTTACTAAGCTAGAATAGTCCAGATTCAGAGCTTGCTGATCCCTGGGCTTTGTTTGCAGTTCCTGTTACTGAATCTTTACCTAATTTGGAACAGAGGAGGTTCCCTTGCTTACCAGAATTAGGAGTAGGAAGCGAATGAAGCTGCCTGTTGGTCCAGTTTTGTGAGGTTTCAGCCAGTAACTATCAGGATTTATTGGTCATTTTGGGCCCAGTTCCTAGCTTCTTTTCCAGCCCCTGATATAAAATGCAAAACGCCAGCTGCTTTTTGAAGCTTGTACCTACTCAGCACAGAATCCTGCGTGGTGGCCAGCAGAGTAACCCAGGTTTCAGAGAGCTGTAAAAGCCGACTTTTACCTGATTTAAGTATAATTTTGTGGCTTTCTCGCTTTCTATTTATCTAGCAACTGTATTTCGCCTGCTTGACACATTGTTACTGTTTTTCTGCATTATTCTGTTTTTTGCACTTGTTTCTCAATTTGTTACTTTTTAAAATCTGTAACTGTTGCAAATTGTTTGTGTAGGCTGTGACAGCGATTTATAGCATTTATGTTTACTGTATCTGTTTCTGTTGTTTTCTGAAAAAAAAAAAACCAAAACACATTCTTGTTTTCCCGCCTACTAAGCTAGAATGTCCAGTGCCTCAGAGCTTGCTGATCCCTGGCTTTGTTTGCAGTTCCTGTTACCGAATCTTACCTAACTTGCAACAGAGGAGCTTCCCTTGCTAACCAGTGGGAGTGGAAGCATTGAGCTGCCTAAGGTCCAGTTTCAGAGGTTTCAGCCAGTAACTTGTAGTTTATTGGTCACCTGTCAGTTCTTAGCTTCTTTCAGCCCCTGATATAAAAAACCCTAAAACGCGGTTTTTTGGCTTGTACCTACTGTACAGATCCCCGTGGTACAGGCAGAGTAATCCCAAGCTTCTGGAGAGGCCAAAATACTTTACCTGATTTAAGTATACTTTTGTGGCTTCCACTTCTATATTTATCTAGCAACTGTATTTTCATTTCGTTTGCTGGATACATTGTTACTGTTTTTCTGCATTTATTCTGTTTCTTTTGCACTTAAGAGTTTCTCAATTTGTTACTTTTAAAATCTGTAACTGTTGCAAATTGTTTGTGTAGGCTGTGCGATAGCCGATTTATAGCATTTATAAGTGCTTTTCTACTGTATCTGTTTCGCTTGTTTTCTGAAAACAAAAATATCTCTTTTATTTCCCGCCTTAAGCTAGAATAGTCCAGTTTCAGAGCTTGCTGATCCCTGGGCTTTCAGCTCTGCAGTTCCTGTTACTGAATCTTTACCTAATTTGGGAACAGAGGAGGTTCCCTTGGCTTACCAGTGGGAGTGGAAGCATTGAGCTGCCTGTTGGTCCAGTTTTGTGAGGTTTCAATACGTAACTTGTAGTTTATTGGTCGTTTTAACAGTTCCTAGCTTCTTCAGCCCCTCGATAAAATCACAACGCTGTTTGCGCCGATGAAGGCGAGTTTGGCGCCGAGCTGCTACTGTTGCACACCAAGGCAGCTACCGTTAAGCAGATTTAAACTATTAGCTACCTAAACGTTGACCGCCAAGGAGGTCCTGCCCAGTTGAAAAAGGAGGAGGGTTGGGCTAGGTTAGCAACCCCATCCCGTAAAACTATTTGCTACAAAAACACCAACTACAGGAAACACAGACAATCTTTGTCTTGAAGAGGAGGGTCTTTTCAAATGGAAGATTTAGGAAGTTTTGTACAAAGCCGAAGGACGCACAAAGCAGAGCAATCTCTTCTACCAGGAAAATAAACATGGCACATGGAATGTCAGGACCATGTATGAGCTAAGCAAGGCAGTCCAAGTGGCAGCAGAAATGAGAAATAACAACTTGAGTTTGTTGGGAATCAGCTTAAGACAAGGTGTGACAGGGGCTGGTCAGTGTTTCCATTATTCACAGGAGAGTTGCTGCTTTATTCTGGACATGAGGACAGTGAAGCACTTCACTCCCAAGGGGTTGTCTTATGTTGGCTAAACAGGCCCAGAGCTCCTGATTGATGGGGAAGCACATGGCCCCAGGACTGGCTCACAAGCAGCTTGGTCTCCATACAAGAAGAAGAAAATTAATGAATGTGGGTCCAGTGCTAAAAATTCAAACTAATGACAGTGAAGAGGAAGATAAAGACTGGGTTTTATGAAAAGACCGTAGCAGATCCGGAGAGAGACCTACCCAGACAAAGACCTTATCATCCTTATGGGTGATATAAATGCCAAGGTCGGATCCAGTAACATAGGATATGAGCAAATCATGGGTACGCATGTTCTGGGAACAATCGTCTAGAATGGTGAAAGGTTTGTTGATCTATGTGCTCTCAACAATTTGTCATTGGAGTATTTTCCCACAAACGGATACATAAAAATACATGGGTCTCCTGACCACACAACAGAAACCAGATAGATCACATATGCATCTGTAGAAGGTTTAGAAGAACATTACAAGATGTCAGAGTGAAAAGAGGCAGATGGCATCTGACCATCACTTGGTGGTGGTTAGACTGAAGTTAAATAAAAGAACCCAGGTTCAAGAGTCATCTAGGAGAATCAAATACAATGTTCATCTATTGAAAAGATTCTCAGACAAAAGAACAGTTCAACATTGCACTGAAGAACAAATTTGCTACAAGAACTGGTTGAGGAGGGTGGAGTAAACAGCTCTTGGCAGAAATGTGAAAAAAGGTCAGACTTAGCTTGTCAAGACACTGGGACCCAAAAGTATCATCAGAAAGAGTGGATCACTGCAGAAACACTGGTAAAGATAGAAGACAGAAAGAGGAAGAAGGCAAAAGTAAAACAACAGTAAAACCAGAGCTTCAAAGATCAAGGCCCAAGAAGAATATGCAGATGCCCACAGAGAGGTCAAAAGATGCATTAAAATAGACAAGAACAATTATGTGGAACAGTTGGCAGTTGAGGCAGAACTAAGGCTTACAGTGGTACACAAAATGTTGTATGATATCACCAAGCAACTTTTCAGGAAAGTACAGTAAGCCAGAGAGACCTGTTAAAGATAAGCAAGGGAAACCATCACGTATAGAACATCAACTGAAAAGGTGGGTGAACACTTGAAGAACTTCTAAATAGACCGTCACCTCTAAACCCCTCCAATTATTGAGCCAGCCAAGAAGACCCACCAATCAATTGTGAAAAGCTGCTAAGGAGAGAGATTAGGAAAGCCATCATCCAATGAAAAATGGGAAAGTTATAGGACCAGATAACATCCCGCAGAGGCCCTTAAAGTAGACTTGAATACATCAGTGGAGATGTTGTACCCCACTCTTTGAAAGAATCTTGCAGAGGAACTGTTCCTTCAGAATGGGAAAGAGAGCCATCTCATTAAGCTTCCAAGAAAGGGGACCTTGTAAATGCGACAACTATGAGAGGCATCAATCTCTTCTATCAGTTCAGGAAAGTTTTCAAATCAGTATCCTTGAAAGGATAAAGGACACTACTGACAAAAAGCTGGAGAGAAGAGCAGGCAGGCTTCCGCAAAAATAGATTGTGTACAGATCAAATTGCAATGCTCAGAATAATTGTGAACAGCTTCAGTTGAATGGAACTCACCATTGTATATCAACTTTTGTTGACTTTGAAAAGGCGCTTTGATAGCGGACAGAGAGACACTGTGGAGCCTTCTGGAAGCACTATGGTATACCAACGAAAATAGTAAACTTGATAAAGAACTCATACAATGGTTCATCATGCAGGGTTATACATGAGGAAGCTCTCTCTCTGAAAGCTTTCAAGTAAAAAAAACTGGGGTCAGGCAAGGATGCTATCACTCATCTCTTCCCGGTTAGTTACTCGATTGGATTATGAAGAAATCTACTGCAGGACAGAAAAATGGGATCCAACGGACCCTATGGAGTCAGCTGAAGATCTGGACCATGCTGATGACCTCGCCCTCATCTTCACAGCCAGCAGCAAATGCAAAATAAGACAAATTTGGTGGCAGTTGCAGCACTAGAGGGTCTTAACACAATCTGAAGACAAAGATCCTTAAATTAAACTCCACAAATACTCAACCCTAATACTCAAAAGGAAGCTATCGAGGAAGTAAAGTCCCTTACCTACCTGGCAGCATAATTGACAAGCAGGGCGGATCAGAAGCTTGATGTCAGGGCAAGGATAGGCAAGCAAGAGCAGCCTTCATACAGTTAACAGGATCTTGGAAAACAAGAGAACCATCCTGATCAACAAGATAAGGCTATTTAACCTAAATTAAAGTCAGTACTGCTGTATGGGCAGAGACCTGGGGTTAAAACAAGACCACCACTAAAAAAACTTCAGACATTTGCTAAATAGCTGTCTCAGGAAGATCTCTACTTGATTCGATGGCCAGACACTATTAGCAACGCCACCCTTTGGAAAGGACCAACCATTTCGATTGGGAAGAAGTTAAGAGGAGGAGGTGGAGATGGATTGGGCATACCTTCGTAAAACCAGGCAAACAACATTACAAGACAGGCGTTGCGCTGGAATCCTCAGGGAAGAGAGGAAGAGGTCACCTACCTAAACACCTGGAGCGACTTTGAGGCAGATGCTAAGCTTAGAGGCTACACATGAACCAAATAGAACAGCTGGCCCAGGACAAGATTCGGTGGAGAGTCAGAATAGGCCCATACCAACATGGTGACGGGCATAAGTAAGTAGCGGCAAATTACACCTTCAAATTTTCCTTAAAACTACCTTCCTCGAACTATACTACTGATCTAATCAGCGCATCTCATAACTAAAAGATCATCCTACTTCTGACTCCAAGTAGACTATTATCTTCATCTGTTAAACCTAGCACTTGCTCCTACAGTACTTATTACCTTGATAATGGCACTCTTGTCACAGATAGTACCCAAAAAGGCAACCTCTATTTCCTCGGTCACCCACATCCCCTGACCTCTTGAAAGTTTTGTTCATCCTTCTAGCATGTCGAGGGATCTGGGGCTACAGTGTCCTCTCCTGCTCAGCTGGTGAACTCAGGGAATATTGAGGCAATGTTACAATTGTCTCATGTACACAGACAACCCTCCTCCTCCCACAAACACAAATACATGTGAGAGAGATGCAACTATACGGCCAAACTGGAGGCTGAGCCTTCAACATAGGACTGGCAAGACCAGACAGGAGGAGAAGGTTACTACACACACTATAGACCCAGTCTCACATAGTACCATTCCAACCTCAAATCATACACATAAACACACACAAAGACATACTGGAGGCTCTGATCAAAATCTACCAAAACAGCAGAGGCCACCAAAGACACCCAAACAACCACCACCTCAGAACACAACACCTGCAACACATAGACCCTACAGTCAGAGTGTCAAACAGTCACAGCCCCATACAAAAACAATGCCAGACACACTAGTCATTGGTGACTCCATAGTCAGACACACTGACGCCCCGGCCACCAGACTGAGTAAGGAGAAGGTCACAGTAAGCTGCCTGTCGGGCGCCAGAATCCGCCACATAACGCAAGCACTCAGGTCTCTCAACAGCAGGTACAAATATGACTCAGTCATTGTCCACGCTTGGTGTAAACGACCTGAGACGCACTCTCCTTGGACTACATGAAAAGAGACATTGAGGAGCTCTCTGATTATGTAGCCCAGGCAGGTATGACCCTGACCTTGAGCAGTATCCTACCTTCACCAAGAATGATGCCACAATACAGAGATAAGATGATCAGCTTTAACAATTGGCTTAAACACTGGTGTCATTCAAAGGGGATCCAGTATTCTGTCTGCCTGGGATGACATGCTGGACAAGCCACGCTGCTTCTTCGCAAGGGACGGCTTGCACCTGTCACCCTGGGATTCCGGATATTGGCAAAGGCTCTGCCACCCCCATAGTGCCTTTTTAGGCAAGGCTCAAATTCTAAACCTACCACCCTAGAACACAAAAAAGGAAAAAACTAAGGGTAATGCTGCTCAATGCCAGAAGTCTAAATCAAATGCACGCACTCGAGGCCCTTCTCAGTATGGAGAACATCGATGTCTGTGCTGTGACAGAAACCTGGTTCAAGGCTCCTGAGAGCACCCCAGCACTATCAGGTTTTACCTCATATCATGCTCCGCCCCAAAATCCGGACAATACCAAGAAAGGAGGGGGTATCCATATTCATCAAGGACACCCACACCTCAAGACTGGTGGCAACGTGATGCATCGGAGACCATCCAGGTGCAATTAACCATAGGCAAGACTGCTCTGCAAATTGTAGCATGTTACAGGCCACCTCACAAACTCAGGAACCTCACATGGCCTTCCTGAAAACACTAGAGGGATAAATGTATCACCAAACACCATCATACTAGGTGACTTCAATTACCCTAATATAGACTGGGAACACTACTCAAGCCCAAACACCCTAGCCCAAAAGTTCCTGGAATTCATAAACTCAAATGCCATGGAACAACTAGTCACCATCCCCACAAGAGGAGATAACATACTTGATCTCATCATCACGAACATGGAGCACAATGTTCAACACCGGAAGTATACCCCTCACTGGTGAGATCAGATCACAAACTAATCTCGCTGGAGGTCCTCATCCCACCCCCACCTGAAATAAAAAGACCACAGTAAAGAACTTCTCAAAAGCCGACTTCACACTTCTAAAGACTAGTGTGGTCTCCTTTAAGGCCCCGAGCCAGCGGAAAACAGTACTCAAGCCGCTGAATCACTTACAAATGCCTTCTACCAGCACCTGCAGGACTGAATGGATAAGGCAATCCCAAGCAAAAGAAAGACTCTTTGTACCAAAGGCAAGCGGACAGTCTGGTGGACCCCAGCCCTAAACAAACTCTACAACAAGAGGAGCAAACTACTACAAGATAGAGCAAACACCTTAAAAGGTAAGACACCCTTGATCACTATAAGTAAAAACTAAGAGCTCTCATAAAATCATCCAAAGCAAATTCGAGAGAAAAATAGCTAAAGACTCAAAAGACAATCATAAGGCCTTCTTTAGCTATGTTAGAAACCTGGGAGGAAACTCCCAGATATGCTCAGAACTAGTTCAAATGATGTGAAGATTACTGATCCTACAGACATTGCCAACATACTGGCTGACAGGTTCAGTGCAAACTTCTCCCTCCCCCAAAAGGAGAGATATCTATACCAAACGATTGCAGCCCCCAAACATCTCCAGCGCCCAAGTGAGAACTGCTCTTCCAAAGCAAAAACACAGCATCCATGGGACCTGATGGTGTCCCCGCTGTGTGCTCCACGAACTCAATGAGGAATTAAACCCACAGCTAGGACAGCTGTTTAATCAAAGTCTTACCTCTGGATACGCACTCAGGAGTGGCGACTGCAACTGTGGTCCCACTTCACAAAGGCGGTGCCTCCACCGACCCTGGAAATTACCGCCCATTAGCTTGACAAGCCTTATCTGCAAAGCCATGGAGAGGATCATAATGGACCCTATAACAAAGACATAGGGAATTTGCAGACTTTGATCCAACCCAGTTTGCTTTTGTCAAAGGCAGATCATGCCTTTAAACTTGGTTGACTTTTTTCAAACAGTCACCAAAGCCATTGATGAGGGAAAGGCAGTCCATACAGCCTACCTCGATCTGGCTAAGGCTCGATACAATACCCCACCTGGTATCATTGAAAACTCATCAGCTTAAATGTTAACCCATACATCACAAGATGGGTTGCAAACTGGCTGAGTGACAGAACCCACAGGGTCAGAGTTGCTGGCGCCATGTCAGACTCAAAGCCTGTCACAAGTGGTGTCCCACAGGGCTCAGTCCTGGCCCACTCTTGTTTGGCATCTACTTTTCCAAGTACAAGCAAACACAGGAGGGTTATGATGACAAAGTTTGCAGATGACTGCAAACTGGGCGCCATAGTAGAAAACACATCTGACACAGATATCCTTCAGAAGGGTCTCACAGAAACGGATAACTGGTGCCAGAGCCACGGCCTAAAGTTAAATGCCAAAAATGCATAGTCATACCCTTCGGGAAAACAAGGTTACCCCTAGCTACCAAATAGGTGGCAATCCACTGAGCACAGAAGAAGTTATCAGGACCTGGGGACCCAGGTTGATAGTAGTCTGTCATTCGACACCCATGTAGCTAAAGTAGTTAGGCAGACCTTCCACATTGCCCACCTTATCATGAAGGATTCTCATCTAGATCAAGGGAGGTCATAGTCTCCCCTTTACTCATCACTCATCAGACCAATGATTGAGTACAATGCCCCATTCGGAATGTATCTGACCCGACACTTGCAGCAGCTGGAGAGGCCACAAAAGTTCCTCACCAAAAGGATAGAGGGTCTCAAAATCTGTCCTATGCTGCCCGACTGAAAGAACTCCAGCTCTATTCAGTCGCCATCGCTTGCTCAGAGGTGACCTTTGCCTAACATACAAGGCCATGTCAAACCCAGATTTGATGAATATGTTTCACCTCAAAAATCTAGATCCATCAGAGCCACAAGGCATGGAGACTTAAACCTCGACACGGCTATTAATAGGACGGCTGGAGGGATAGATTCATCACCCAAAGACTCCCTATGCTGTGGAACAAAATCCCAGTACATGTGAGGCAGAGCACCTCGCTGGCCTTGTTCAAGAGAAATCTTGACCAATGGATGGGAGATCGCAGATATACCCCAGGGATTACCTCAGTGTCACTGCTCGACAGAGGCACAGCAAAATAATGGGTATAGTTCCCCATACTAAAGGGGTGGCGAAGCCATTAAAACGATGGGCTAGGCTTGTAAATGCCCTCGGGCAGATAGCCTAGTATGAACCTATGAACCTATGAACCTATGAGAAAAAATCATGAAATAAGGAGAGAGTGGGATTTTGGATATACATACTTAAGGAGAGTAACAGCAGTCATACAAAATACTAAATTCATGAAGTAGCAGAAAGTATTCTAAGAACCAAGGATAAAACACAAGAAAATCAAATACCTCTTTAAACAGCGATAGGGAGAAGTCCCAATGTTTAGAGCAAGCACACAAATAACCAAAAAGTAAATAGCACCTTAGTGAACAAAAAAATCACTTCTTTATTAAAACAAATAAAGGTAACGTTAAGCACTTTTTGTCTCACTGGTAGTGAGGCTTCTCAGACAAAACCAATGTAAACATTTTCTTATGTTCAACAAGGTTGCTAATTAACACTTCTTGTTATTAATTAATCAATTAGTGACAATAGTTTCAAAATAGAGACTTTCCTAGTTTGATGTCAAACAGTACTGGGTATTCATGTTGCCGCTTCCAAAGACAATGGAAGACTTTAAAAATTCCTAAACATTCTAATAATTTAACCCAACCACCGTAACCTTAAACAACATTTTAATTAAACCCTAAAACTCATTCAGTATACACATTACTACTTCAAACTTTTGACCCTAAGCATCATATCTATTACATCTTGTGTATCTGCTGACTGAAATATTATTTTATCTTGTGTTGAATACTTATAATACCTGGTGTGTATCCACAATCATCTATCTCGGCATCACCCTTTCAGTTCGTCAATTTATCCAAATGAAGTAAAACACATTAAAAACTAAAACAATGACCCAACCGGTATGGTTAAGCCTGTTTTAAATTACTTTCTAGTCTTTTTCCACACAACTTCCACTTCCACAGTTGCAGTATGCATCACACAGCTACATAGTATGCACCTACATTTAAAGCAACCATGCACTGCTGTGAATGAACCTGCTATGGAATTCTTCACACAGAAACTTAGATCAACAATGTAGATATTTCTAACTCAATACACCCAAAGTTTGGAAATAGAAATACATTAAAATATTTGAATTTATAATTCAAAGTGTTAAAAATAAACACCACTAATCTTCAAATTGAAATATGTATATATATATATATATATATATATATATATATATATATATATATCCCCTTCAGACATTAAATATTAGACTTAAAAATCAAATATTAAAATATTAAATATTGATTATAATCCATTGTCCTCGTACCAAATAGAATATACCTTCGGGTTGAGCATCACTAATCATCTTGCCAAGCTTTTAATTTTAATATGTATTTAATCGAGTAATACCTCATTCAATCCTGGTACTGACAGGCTTCAGTCCCAGATAATATGCCATATTAGTCTAGTTTTTCCAGCATCATGAACTTGTCCTTCCCTCATCTCATCCATCCCGTCAATCTATAGCTCTAAATTTAAAGGAGTGTGTTGGGAAGTCCAATGTGTTTAGCGACAGACCATGTCCTGTTTCTGTTCTGGGTACTATAAAGGTGTTCATACACTTTCCTTGAATCGGGTCAGTTTTCCCCGATGTAGAAAACAGGACAGTTCTGACAGCACAGTCAAATTTCGTTAACATATAATCCACCCCTCTGATGTTAAATTTTACCAATGTCCATATATGGGACAGTACGCACACCTACCACATTTTACCATACCTACCCTTACTGTTCTTTGCCTATTCTTCTTCTTTTTGCTATTGAAGTTACTACATACCCCATCTAAACACACCACCTTAGGGATCTTTTCAATTGAAGATCAATGCAGCATCAGATGTAATAATCACCCAGTTTTTGGGAATGATCTCTAATGTTGTGTAACCATCCCGAACTAAACTTAGTAATCAAGTTGACCTCACCATGGAAGCTTTTCTATGGTCTGGTCGCTGACTTGGGATTCAGATCGCACCAAGTTCCTATATGTTACGAAGGATGGGTTGGTAAAGGACCCTTGTTCTCTTCCTTTAACTTCTTTCAGTTAATTCTCAATAAGTTGATTGGGTGTATTCTCTTTAGAGAACATAGATCCCAACATGTCACATTCCAGCAAGAAAAATCTAGTTCCTGGTCACTATGGGCAGCCCTAACCAGATGGTATTTTATTACAGAGCATTTCTGGACAGAAGGATGGCAACTGGTTAAAGTGCAAAGGCATTGAATATGTGTCCTTTCTATAAATGTTTGTAAAGTAACAGTTATTATGTAGGTCCTTGTTTGTCAGACGTCCAAATAAGTTAAATAGTAACTTTGTTAAATGTAAAGTAAATTTTAAAATGTAGTTGTGTTATTGAAATAGACACCAAGTCTTCCGCCTTCTTTTTCTTTTCCATTCAACAATATGAAAATATCGTCCAAGTATCAAGTGTAAAACTGGATTTTGTTTTTTAATGTTAGTCTTGAACACAAATTCTCTTTCCCAATGTGCTATAATTAAATTAGCAAAACTAGCCCCGCATGGTGACCAACATTGCTATGCCAGTTTTTGAACAAAACATTTCCACTGAATGTGATATATAATTCGTTTGACAAGACCATGTCCAACATTTCCAGCTAATAGGCTTATTTCACATCATTTGATGCCCTAAGCTCATGCAATAACAATCCTGAGCCATTCAATCCTTCCACACGGGTATAGGACGGTACCAGATCACTTCAAGTCAATTGTTAAGCAGTTCAGGTGTTATTCCTGAACTTCAACTTCTGAATGTTAGCTAAAATGACCAGGAGTCTTTACAAATCTGGGGGCTGTAAAGCTGGCTACATCTTTTCAAATGAAAAATCTCATGAATTTCCTCAGACAAGTGTTACACTATGTTATACTCCCCTTAGCATCCACCAATAGGTCTCATTGGGGGGCTCACTAATGCATTTGTGGGATTTTGGGATGCCAAACAGGATCGACATGTTCTGGGGGCTGGCACACTGATGTAATTATGTCACATCTACATCAATTCTGGCACTCTATGAACAATTCTTCTATCAGAGACCGGATCCACTCTTAGGCCACGCTTCAATTCCTTTATTACATGACACTTCCACGTAAGTTGTCCGTTAATATAATCTTCTTCATTCTTAGTTGATAATCACATATTAAATACCAACCAACCCTCCACCATCTGGCTGCATCAATCCCTTAACCTGTGCTTCCCTGTAATAACCTTAGTTGCCTGCCATTCTACTTTTGTTGTATTATTAAACCCATTTATACCTCTTCTTTTGGACATAGAGTAAATTGTACAGATCCAATTCACACACATTTGTTTATACCACATTAACAAAGTAGGTGGATTGTGTAATAAAATGTACTAGTAATATAAAATGGGTTGTTTAGGTTATTCTCCCAACCAAACAGGATTTTTAAAATTCAATTTCCTGATGAATAACTTCCAGAGTCAATAACAGAATCCACACTAGCTGGCTTTTAGATAGTGAGACAAATGTCTGACCTTTTAGCTAACAGGTCCGCCAATACTGTGTCAATAGATTCGCTTATGACATGAAAAATTAAAAATTCTAAAGTCACCTTCAGTATTCATCATCAACTCCCACAACTCAGAGATGGTGATTCTGCTGTTTTGGATATTGTTGTTGCCTCCACACAGGATTGGGGAAAGTCATTTAGGGAGACCTTTGCCTCAGGTTGTAGCCTGAGGCTTGTCTTCAAAAATTTGCATTCCCTTGATTATTTGCATTATCCTGTTGATTGGTGTTACCTTGTAATTGTTTCAAATGTGCGCCTTTTGGCCTCCTGGTTAGTGTTTTGTCATTCATATTGCATTTTGTATATGTTCCGTCCTTCTTTGTGAACCACACTCATCCTCTGGTTGTCTTATCCCTGCTGCTGTTTGAGAAGTTGGAGGTTTTGGGTAAGCCAAACCCAAATTATATGCCTCCCTGTCTCTCCTTAACTTCTTGATTTTAGTTGCTTTTAATTTTTCCATGTATTGGTCGATACTGACAAAACACCTCTCGTAGTCATATTTGTATCGCATGAAATCTATATCTTTCTTTATGCTCTCATCTAAAGGAACAATTTCCATTAGTAAGGAATCAGCTGCCAGTTAGTAATGTTTGATCATTACCTCCAGAAACTCAATTCCGTGTTTGTTAAAAAGTTTCATCACTGGGTATTGCCATGATCTCACTCCTTTGGGGACAATCACTTTTCCCACGATGCATTCTTTAAAATACGCTATTTCTAGATGACTTTTCTTGTATTTTACCATTTTATTGTCCAAAGTCTTGGGTTCTACGCCTATATTGATGCCATTGATCAGTGACCCTTCAGCCGAAGCTTCCATGTGACCACTAGTCGAGGCTGGTTGTAATGAAGGTAACTCATGAAGCCAGCCGTCTAAATCCTGGACTGAAGCTCCCATCAGCCCCAAGGGTTGATCCTGTGTTTCCACTGTAGTTCCCCGGTTAACTCCTGCCCCCTCGTTATTGTCTGGACTACCGTACGTACTTAAGTTCATTAATGCATTGTCCAGAGAGTCCGGGGGGAGGGGTACTTCATTTGGATAAATTGACGAACTGAAAGAGTCACGTGAATGAATTGATTGTGGATACACAGGTAATATAAAGTATTCAACACAAGATAAAATATTTCAGTCAGCGGATGCACGAGATGTAATGAATGTAATTAACTTAGGGTCAAAACGTTTGAAGTAGTAATGTATACTGAATAGGTTTTAGGGGTTTAATCAAAATATTTTTTAAGGTTCTGGTGGTTGGGTTAAATTATTAGAATGTTTAGGAATTTTAAAAGTCTTCCATTGTCTTTGGAAAACGGCAACATGAATGCAGTACTGTATGACATCAAGCTGGGAAAGTCTCTATTTTGAAACTGTTGTCACTAATTGATTGATTAATGTAAGAAGTGTTAATTAGCAACCTTGTTGGGCTTATAAGAAAATGTTTTACATTTGAGTTTTTGTCTGAGGAAGTCTCACTACCAGTAAGATGAAAAGCGCTTTAAGTTACGTTTATTTGTTTTAATAAAGAAATTATTTTTTTCGTTCACTAAGGTGCTCTTTACTTTTACATATAAATATATATATATATATATATATATATATATATATATATATATACATACACACACACACACACACACAAATACATACACACACACGATGTGTTGAAATTGATAATTTTTTCTTTATACTGAGGAATCATTCTTGGTGAGGGCAGAATGCTACTCAGAGTCAGGGGTCGCCACCAGCCTGGGCTTACATGATCAGAGAAGCTACTTCCATGTCTCTTTACATGTAGCCCAGGGAGGTACATCTCAGGTCATTCACACCAACATGAACAATGACAGAGACATATTTGTACTTGTTCTGGAGTGACCCGAGTGCTTGTGCTATGTGGCGGATTCTGGCTCCCGAAAGGGAGCTAACAGTAACCTTCTGCTTGTCCAGCCTAGAGAGTGGGACGTCAGTGTGCTTGACTATAGAGTCACCTATTACTAGTGTGTTAAGTATGTTATTTAGCCTTAAGGGCTGTGATTGTGCGGCACACTGATTTTTTGTTTTATGTGTTGTCTGGTTTGTGACGGGAGGTGCAGGTTGTTTGGGTGTCTGCTCTGGAGGGCTCTGATGCTTTTGCAGGTTTTTATTTAGTGCCTCCGAGTATATAAACATATCACTATTATATATATATCACACACACACACACACACACACACACATATATATATATATATATATATATATATATATATATATATATATATATTACATACTATCTACTATATATATATATATATATATATATATATATATATATATATATATATATATAT